>NW_024631614.1:0-2500 GCF_008729295.1 Plectropomus leopardus
ATTTCTGAATCTACTAATTTATTACAATTTGCATGACATCAGCAAAATATATAAATATAAAAGTAAGAAGCTGCAGTCAAGAATTTTCACTCATTTGTTTATTAAAAATCACTTAAAGTGGTTGATCTATAATCAAACTGGTTGGCAATTAATTAAATATTTGACAACTTTGATTTATGATTGCAACTGTTGCGTGCGACGCCTTCGGTAACGTGTTGTAGGGTCACTGTGGTCTCAGAGATGCTGTGTGAGCTGGTCTCATTTTTGTCCCAGCAGCATTTAGATTACCCACAAAAGACTGAAAGGGAAAAATCACCAGGAAAATCACCCAAAACACGCCAAAAGAAATTCACCTTTCTTGCAGCGTAACACCGGGTGAAGCAGAATGCACTGTGTTGTCTGAAGGAAGTGGTTTAGACCATCAAGGTAAACCAGAAAGAACCGGTAAGAGTGGTTATAGTCCATGTTGTGAGCATGATGAATGTGTGCAGGAACCTCCTTTAGTCTGCTGAAACTTTGCCCAAATTTAAACATTCTTGGGTCACATCTGGTCACACGGCTCACATATGAAGAGAGGAAACACTTAAAAAAATCCCTCCAGCTAAAAAAAGAAACACGCCGCGGCCTTAAGACGCAAGACGTTAATCTGCAAACGTCAGAAAATACATTTGGCGTCACTTTCTTTATTTGAGGAGCGTTCAGGAGGCAAAATTAACCTGCTGAGTCGAAGTCTAAAACAACAGCAGCAGAACCACATCTGCTGCCGCATACAGCTGCTGTGCATGTGTGTGTGTGTGTGTGTGTGTGTGTGTGTGTGTGTGTGTGTGTGAGAAAGTGCACATGAACACCCCGCAGGATGTTAGCTCAGCCACTCAGCACAGTTCCTGCACAGCCGGCACATTTATCACCACGCAGAGCTGCAGTCAAAACCTCTGAAGTTACTTTGACTCCAAAGAAACTCGTGTTCATCGACTCTGATTTTCGACTTTTTAATACCTGAACGAAGCTGTGTGCGTGTGTGTGCGTGTGTGTGCGTGTGTGTGCGTGCGTGCGTGTGTGCGTGTGTTGTTTAACGTTCACGGTTGAGCTGTGAGCGTTTTGCCGGCGTTGGTGGAAAGCGATGGAGGCGTCCACGTTTTTTGTCACTGACAGGATGAGATTGTTCTTTTAAGTTTCTGACGCTGTTTTTGATCCCTACAGAGAAAGTTTTTTATTTTTTGTTGAAGAGCAGGATCCTTTTTGTTTAACCCTTTGAAATCCTGAGCTTTGTGACCTGATACCTGTCAAACACGGGAGGAAGGCAGTGAGCAACAATGAAAGAAATTACCCCAAAATTTGTAAGAAATTAGTAAAAACTGTGACAAAATGACCTGGAAAAAAGAACGTAAAACAAAAAACAGCCAGTGAATGTCCTGGAGAAAGTCTTTAAAAATGATAATAATTTTGTAACACAATTTAAAAAAAAAAAAACAAAAACTTACAGCTCGCCCATTTTCAAAAACATCGGAGGGCGACGAGCAGCTTAATGAGAAATGGCCCAAAAAAATTAGCAGGAAATTAAAAAGATGATTCAAGAAAATTCCTGGAAAATAGGAAAAAAAAGAACGATGCAAAGTAATAACCAAACAAACAAACAATAAATAAGAAAGTGCCAAAAAATATAATTGTTTTCTCTGTAACATTATTTTAGATATATATAATCAAGAGAAATGTAAATATTATTATTTCTCTTTTTTTTGCAATTACATGTCACTCTGCACTTTAAAAAAAAAAAATTGTTATTTTTTGCATTTTTTTTGCCAAGTTGCTCGTTGTGTTTTTGCTTTGATGTGAAAGAAATCAAACCAATTTTTTTTTGTAAAAGCATCTAAATGCAGCAAAGGAAAACGGATGACGGTCCAGGAGTTAAAGAGTTAAATGGAGTCTGGTGGTTTTGGTGATGATGATATCTCGACTGACACTGTCAGGGCGCTCTCAAAGTTTGCTTTCACTCGCCTCTGCAGCAGCTGCTCCTCTCATTTACAGATCTTATCTGATCACCTCTGATCGCACTGATTGATCAGTTATCCACCCCGCAACACGATCTTCACAAACTGCTGCTGACGAAGAAAGTACGCGTCGACAGATTATCGGCCTGGCTGATTATTGGGGTTAATATTTGGCATTTTGCTGATTATCTGTATCTGCATTTTATTTTAATGATTGCAGATGAAATTGATTAATTTAAAAGTGCAAAATTCCGCACGAGAGGAACTTCTATTTTCTAGGATCTCAGGGAGATATATATGTATATACACACACACACACACACATATATATTTGTACTTATATAACAAATAATAAAAGACTTTGCGGCTGCTGGCTGGAGCAGTTTAAATAATTGTTGTTTCTTTTAGTCAGTTAGACACAAAAAAAACATGAGAAAATAGAGTCCAGGGTGGAAAATACCAAAATTACCCTTTCAGCATCTCTTCAGCCCAGTTTGTGCGGTGATGTGAAA
>NW_024631615.1:0-2634 GCF_008729295.1 Plectropomus leopardus
TAAGTCTAAATTGCTTGTGTTGTACGTCGCTTTGGATAAAAGCGTCTGCTAAATGAAATTGTAGAATTGTGTTTTAGAGAGAAATCAAACTGATCTGTTTGGGTTTGAAAGGGTTAAATGTTTGTGAACGCAGCACACCTGATGTGGATCCAGTTTCAAAGGGTTAAAAACGTTGGAAATACTCTGTGGAGCTGACTGTCCTCTCGTCCTCTCCGTCCCTCTCGTCTCAGCCGGGGCGTCTCAGGTGAAGTGGAACAGGAAGAACCAGTACCTGCTGGCGTCCAGTCACGACGGAGACGTCAGGATCTGGGACAAAAGAGTGAGCGGACACACGGTGACGCTGCAGTGATGAAGATGATGATGATGAAGGCGATCAGCTGTGTGAACGTGTGTGTGTGTGTGTGTGTGATTTTCTATGAACAGAAACCCAACACTGCGGCCGAGTACGTGGCGGCTCACCTGTCCAAGATCCACGGCCTCGACTGGCATCCCGATAACGAGTTCATCCTCGCCACGTCCAGTCAGGACAACTCTGTGAGGGTGAGCAAATCAAACGCACACCGCTGATTATTGATCATCTATCAGCATCTGTTTTTGTTTTATATAGTGACATCACTGTGACATTTCCTGGACTATTCACACTGAAAACACAAAAAACACTAAAAACACAAAAAAACCACTGAAAACACGAAAAAAAAAAAACAAAACACAGAAAACAATCAGTCAGATGAAGAAAACCTGCGAGTGAGCGCAGCAGAAATTCATACGCTGATTATGACAAAGTTTGGCCCAAATGTGTGACGGGTGATTGCCGTTTCTCTCTTGTTGTTCAGTTTTGGGATTACCGGCAGCCCAGGAAGTACCTGAACATCCTGTCCTGTCAGGTGCCGGTGTGGAAGGCCCGCTACACGGTGAGCGTCAAACGTCACAAAAAACTTTATCGATCATCGTCACGACGACAAGACTTGAAAAGCCCACAGATTCAATCACAGTTAGAAGGATTTCTCTGTGATGGAATAAATCAGCCGAATATCTCGATCACACATCTAATGTCTCTGCTGTCCCTGATGTCTGTGTTGTCTCTGATGTCTCTGATGTCTTTGGTGTCTCTGATGTCTGTGTTGTCTCTAATTTCTGTGTTGTCTCTGCTGTCTCTGATGTCTCTGATGTCTGTGTTGTCTCTGATGTCCCTGCTGTCTCTGCTGTCTCTGATGTCTCTGCTGTCTCTGATGTCTGTGTTGTCCCTGCTGTCTCTGCTGTCTCTGATGTCTGTGATGTCTGTGTTGTCCCTGCTGTCTCTGCTGTCTCTGATGTCTCTGATGTCTGTGATGTCTGTGTTGTCTCTGTTGTCTCTGCTGTCTCTGCTGTCTCTGCTGTCTCTGATGTCTGTGTTGTCTCTGATGTCCCTGCTGTCTCTGCGTCCTGTGGTCCGTGGTTGTCCAGCCGTTCTCTAACGGTCTGGTGACCGTGATGGTCCCTCAGCTGAGGAGAGAGAACAGCCTGCTGCTGTGGAGCACGCTTGACCTCAACAGTCCCGTCCACGCCTTCGTGGGACACGACGACGTGGTGCTCGAGTTCCAGTGGAGGCCGCAGAAAGAAGGTGACCGATCACACGTCGACATTTACTTCACGCACATCCTAAAAAAACCCTCCAGGGAAATTTTCAAAAAATGCTCCTTTTCTTTAACTCCGGCTCGATTTCTTTCAAAACATTTAAAGAAGGAAATGAGCAACGAAAGAAATCAGTAAAAAAAGAAAAATTACCTGAAAATGATTATTTTTTAAAAAACAAACAAAAGAAATGTATAATAATTCAGTTACATATAGTTGTATATGTTGAATTTGTTCTTAACATTTTAGTTGGTTGTTGTCTTTTTCCACATGTTTTTTTTTTTTTAATCTCATTAAGCAGCTGTTTGTCGTTGTTGACGGTGTTTGTTTGTTTGTTTGTTTGTTTGTTTGTTTGTTTGTCTCAGGCTCGAAGGATTACCAGCTGGTCACCTGGTCCAGAGATCAGACTCTGAGGATATGGAGGGTGGATCCTCAGCTGCAGAAGGTCAGTGTGCAGCTCGCCGTCAGAGCGCCCTCCTCTTCCAACGATGTCGCCTGATGTCACTCTGACCTCGGTGTGTTGTTGTTTTTATTTGTTGTTGTTGTTGTTGTTGTTGTGTAGCTGTGTGTCAGCGACATGGTGGAGGACCTGATGGAGGGGATGTCTCTCACCGTGGAGTCGGAGAAGTCTCTGTCGTCTCAGGAGCCCGACAGTCAGCACGCCGTCGGCCTCGCCGCTGAGAACCTGCAGGGTGAGAAACGCTCCGTCAGAAACTCTTAACGACAAACTTTACATTTCTGTGTTTCCAGAAACTCTTTCATCAAATAATCACAAAATGTGGTCGTCATGGAAACACTCCGGCTGCGTCCCAGCTCGTAGTTCCAGGGTTCACGCACATTTTCTTGGAAGAAATTTCAACATTTTTTCATTTCACGGATCCATGATAAAATTTTAACCCCGTCAGTGCCAGGTTTTTGTAATGATGCCACTATGTTTTTGGATTAAAAAAATCATATGCATAATCATGCTCAGACTGTAGCTGCTGACAGTCTGGGATATGTCAGTGTGTGAGTGTAGCTGCT
>NW_024631616.1:0-3617 GCF_008729295.1 Plectropomus leopardus
TTTAAGATGGAGCTTTTCATTTTTATATAATGCTGGAAAGTTTGATGGTGATATTGATTTTAGGTATGTGGCTCGGTCCTTTGCTAGGAGGAAATTTTAGTAACTGGACCTCTGTGAGTTTTAGTAGAATAGGTCCTCCAGTTGGTGACGCCTGTTCTACAGTATATTTGTCATGTTCAATGTCTGACAGAAAATACATATTTAAACCAAAATTAACCTGATGATATCTTCATATCTCACTTAGGAGTCAAAGGGAACCTTCAAGCTCGACAGAAATAGTGATTTGATGTGTATCGTGATATATATTGATATCGGCTGATGTGAAAAATTATTGTTTAAAGACGTTTTTCCATATCCCCAGCCCTAGCAGCAACGTACAAAAATCTTTGCAGTCACAAGACGAGAGAGATGCCTTTGGCTGCAAAGAGTTAACCACAGATGTTCACTGCGTTTCTGTCGTCTGGCAGAGTTTGATGCTGTCCATCGCCAAAGGTTTACTGGAGGAGGAGGAGCGGGAGCGAGAGCTGGAGAGGGCGAGGTACATGGCTGAGAACTGTCCTCGTGTGGTCATGCCCAGGACCATGCAGGAGCTGCAGGTGTGTCCTGTGATTCACTTCTCAGCTCGGCGCGACGATTCGCCGTGATTCTGGTGTTGTGACGATGTTACTGATGTTTGTGTTCAGGAGCTGTGCAGAGAGATCCACCACAAGATCGAAGTGATCGACGAGGAGCGGTACGACCTGGACATGAAGGTCCATAAAACCAACAAGGAGGTACGTCAGGAAATTACTGATATACTGAAGTTATTTGACCCTTTGAAAACCTGAACGACTCGGTTTGATTTCTGTCAGAAGGCAGTGACCAACATAGCAGGAAAAGTCCCCAAAACTGAAAGAAATTAGGAAAAGTTGCCAAGAATATGGCCTAAAATACTTGATTTTTTCTTATTATTATTATTATTATTATTAATGTTTGGTGATTTCTCTTTTCTTCTGATTTTTTTCGGCATTTTCATTTTTTATTCAAAACTGGAAAAAAAAATGGTGATTTTTTTCCCCCCAAGAAAAGGTGTTTGAAAGGCAAGCTTTCTTTAAAAATTGGCCAAATTACACTACGTATTGAAACAAAGCAAAGTTTAGTTTTCGATGGTCCTTCAACACATCATTTGGGAAGCTGAAGTTATGTTAAAATAGAGTTTGAATCTTATATATTTGAAAAATGGTGGGCAAGTGGGCCAAGGAAAAAAATATGGTTCCTTGAAAAGTCATGGAAATGAGATGTTGTCCATGAAAATGTGTGGGAACCCTGAAGCTGACTTTATTTTCATCCATTGTGACCTTTGAATAATTTCCACTTTCCAGATTGACGACCTGAAGATCAAAGTTCAGGACCTGATGGGCAAATTTAAGAAGCCCGTCCTGAGGAAAGTGCGCATGTCTGCCGACGCCATGCTGAAGGCTCTGCTGGGCTCCAAACACACGGTGAACCTGGACCTGAGGGCCAACCTGAAGCAGGTCAAGAAGGAGGTGAAAGAGGAGGTGAGGAGGAGGAGACAAAACAGTAGCTATAAGAAGAGTAAAGGTTTGTAAGTGTGTTGTATTCGCCTGCTTTTGTTTTGAATTTCTGCACATTTGAATAGAAACAGAAGATTTTGGGGGGGGGGGGGGGGGGGGGGCCGTCTGTGTTGATGTGTTAATCGTGATGCAGTTAAGGGTCGAATCACGTTTATTTCCGGCGATACCGGCCGACATTCGTGTCTTTTAGGGGCTGCAGCAGGCTGATTTTTAAAGCTAGAGTGATGATACACATGAGACTCAAAGACCTGAGGAATCCAGCGGCACCAACCATGGCATTTCATGAGACTAAACTTGTCCTGTTATGAGGAATAAAGTTGAAGATTATTTTCCACTTTTTATCTAATAATTCCAACATTTTATCTCATAATTTTGACCATTCATCCATCACTTCTGATCATTTGTGTAACCCTACTCTCCAGTCTCAAGCTGCAACTTTATTTCTCATAAAATTACGAGTTTAATCACATAATATTCTGACTTTTCACCTAAACGTACAAGTTTAACCTCGTAATATTGTGACTTTTTTTTTGTAAATTTAATCTCATAATATAACAACTTTATTTTCATTATATAAAAGTTTTTTTTCTCGTACTATGACTTTATTTTTTTTTTAAAAATTGAAATGGAGATTTTTAATCTCAGTGGGACCAACCTGGTTAAATATAGACTAAATAAAATAAAATTTAATAAATTTAACATGGACCTGATCCTCCGTCGTAGTATTTCACAACAAACATTATATCATATTTTTTGCGCCATCAGCTGTGATTCACAGCTTCTATTTCTACTTCATATGTGAGATTTAAGAAAAAAAGAAAAACGGTTTTTAAAAAAATGGCGCCAAACTGAACCTAACTGAGTCCTCATCATCAGCTGTGAGGAGGCGTCGGAGAGTCGGATCAGCAGATCCGTTATGGTGTGTTCAGATCTGTGATTTTCAGAGAAACTTTGACGGTCCAGCTGAGATTTTTGCTCGATTTTGGTGTTTCAGGATAAAGAGCTGCGGGACGTTGGCGACTGGCGTAAAAACATCGAAGACAAAGCCGGCATGGACGGGAGGAAGAAGATGTTTGAGGCCGAGGCTTAAATGATCGGCTCTGAACGAAGCTGCGGCGGTTTGTCGCTGATCGGTTTGATCACATCAGACACATTTAGATAAAACGAATTAAACGATTGTTGTGAGCTGCAGAAGCTGAATAAACAGGGTGAAGGAGCCGTTTTGTGATGCTTACATGGAGACTCAGTACTAAAAAAAAAATCAGATTACTCCAATCCGATTTATATTTTCATCATCATCGTCGCTTTTACGGATTTTATGAATGCGTGAAGCAGAAGCAGCTCAACACACCGACAAACGCTAATGTCAACACTTCAAACGAGATGTAGAATTTCCCTCTTAAATGTGAAATATTTTGCGTCAATATTTAAAATTGATTGAAATGTGACTGATGTCCAGCATCGTAACGAATCTGTGAAAGTAACGTCGGCTACAAGCTCAAATGGAGGCAAAGAGAAAAAAAAAGGTAAATAAATAAACAGATAAATATAGAAAGAAATCAAATAAAAAGGTAAATAAATAACAAAAAATAAAATAGAATGAACAAACTAGTAAGAAAAATGGAAAAAAGGAGGGGTGATTAAATAAAAATAAAACAAGGGTAGAAAATAAGTAGAAACAAAAAAAAACAATAGTTTTTATTGTTTTTAATTAACAAAAATTATAATCAAAATTGTCAAAACAAATTTTAAAAAAGTCCCAGCCTGGATGATTTGTGCACAATTAATCTGTGAGTGTTGAAGACGAGGGTCGATACAGCGGGCTGATGGACATGAATGAGTGTGTGTGTGTGTGTGTGTGTGTGTGTCACTGAGCTGCAGTTTCTGCCGTTTTATGACGTGCAAAGCCTCGAATGGTGTCAGACGGACGGAGTAAGCTTGGACTCCCACTAAGACGCGTCCTCTTCAGCACGTCGCTGATGGAGACGCAGAGAAATATGAACCCGAATCATTTCTTTTAAAGTTTCTCAACTTCTTCAACTT
>NW_024631617.1:0-4144 GCF_008729295.1 Plectropomus leopardus
CTCACTCTGCTCACGTGACGCACATCAAAGGGCTCACCGCACAAAATCAAAACAAAAAATCACGTGACAATGAGGATTAAAATTTGGAAATCAATTTAATTCCACTGAAACTGGTCAGTTTGGCTTTATTTAATCTTTATACACTTTTAGGATTTTATTCTTAATATTTGGTGGATGGACAAAATATATTTATATCTACAGTCACAGTTGTTCGTCGTCTTATGTTATTGTAGGGAGAAAAAAAATGAAATAAATATATATATATCTAACAAAGTACAAGTAGCTTATTCTTGTGTTTTTTTCTAAACCATAGTATTATGTAAATATAAAAGTATATATTTGAAGAGCCAATCTTACTAGCATTATTAGACATTTCATTTCAATTCAGAAAAAGTTACAAGATACAAGCGGTACTGAAATTATGAATATGTGTCCTTCGATCATTGAAAGTGTATTCCTGGTGATATGGTTATTGTATAGTGTTCGTGCTTTGGTTAATTCATATTTATTGTTTTTATTTTCTTAATTTTCTTTTTATCTTTCTATCTACAGCTGTACATATATGCAGACAGATAGATGTACAAACATCCTATATGGGTCCCTTTGTATTTCCTATTAAAGTGTTTTGCAGTGTTTCTGTATGACATCGGCTGACAGGAAGTAAACATGGATCCAAGCTGTTGCCTAGCAATGAAATTTCAGTGAAACAGTCTCAGTTTGCTTCTCAGGCCCAAAACTGATCATAACAAGGTGATTCTTGTTTCCAGCAGCTGACAGGCAGTGGATGCTGCACAGGAAACAGTCTGAATTATATCTGTCATTCATCATGTTGTCTTTTATTGCAGTGTGAGGACTTGTGTTTCTGCTAAGGGTGAGACCTAATGTTTCTGGTTGCACAGCTGAAAAAAAGATTTATCTTTTTTATCTTTTATCTTCACAGTAGATAACCTCATGACCAGGAGGCCGAGCTTGTTCTCCAGCTGTTTCTGCCTGCGGGTCATGTGGATGTTTGACCAGAAGAGGGCATAAAACTCCTGCATTTGGAAACATCACCAGGCCTCTTTGATGGAGCTTCCTGCTGTTTTATTGGATCAGAAAAAAAGATGTTCTATTTTCTAAAGTAAAGTAAAATAAAATAATATAAAATATAAAATGTTTGCATTATTTTTAAATCGCAGATGTAGTTTTGTGGGGGTTTTTTTCTCAAATTGTAACAATGACATGACGCACATTTGTGATTAGTTTACATTGTACTGAGATAATAATCTGTTAGTCCCACAGTGGGGAGGTGTGCATTGTTACAGTAGTAAAGGGGAAGTTCAAAAGAAGAAATTTCAGTAAAAACAGAGAGCAATACATTTGTAAACAACAAAAAAGCCAAATATAATCGTCTGAATTTATGTTTTTATACTGCTGTTTAATTCATACTGTTATATTATTATTACCAATATTATTTACACTGTACATAGAAATTATTTGTTTTAAATGGGAAAAAAGCATTAAAAACGCTTTTCTTTAAATCACATAATACTGAAAGCTAAGGACACACAATAATCACAACTATATTTTAATTTTAATAATCTGCAAAATATGAATGCTTATGATTTTATTGCACATATCACCAGCTCCCTCTTTTAGAAACAAGAGGGCTGAAGACCAATATCTTCTAACAGACAGAGCACTTCTTAAATTTAGAAAAATGACAACATACTCCTTCAATTTAGTTGATTTACTTAATGGGAATATTGTCATTTTGCAGCAGATTTAGTGTTGATCCCTGAACCCCACTGAGCCTGAAGACAGACAGCTGAAAATTAAAATGCATTTCTCTTTCAGAAATATCCCTTAACCGGGAATTATTAGAGAAAGTTGCAGTATTTACCATTTTCTATGTAAATATTCTTGATAAACTCATATAGTATGTTTAAGTTTATATCTGATGCTGGTATACAGCTTGTGTCTGCAGATGAAAACAGCAGAGAAAGGGAAAATATTCTGCAGCATCTCCGTCTGCACAGTCTCTATTGATTTCATGTCAGTACAAATATTCTGTGTGAAAGTGATGCTAACTGACCCGTTTTCTTTTCTTCATAAAGGGCAAATGGCCGATTCTTTGGAGAATTGTTTGTTTCTCCTGAATCATCTGATTGTTTAACTCAAGATTTAAATGATCAGTTCTCAATCTGAACTTATTCATTTTATTAGGGAGTACTACGACTAACAATTATTTTCAGAGAGATTCTTAATCTCAGTTGGACCAATCTGGTTAAAGAAAGGTTAAATAAAAATAAATACATTTCATAACCAGTTTATCTGTTGTTGAGTTTTCTGATGAAAATGTCCAAAAACAGTGAAAATATCCATCAGTTTCTCAGAGCTCAATGTAACCTTTTAAATATCTTCTTTTGTCTGGCTGATATTTTAAAGGGACAGTTCAACCTCAACTCAAAAATGCATGTTTTTCCCGTCATCTGTAGCTCTGTTTATCAGTCTTGACAGTTTTGGTGTGAGCTGTCGAGTGTTGGAGATATTGGCCGTAGAGATGTCTGACTTCTCTCCAGTATAATGGAATTCGATGGCACTCGGCTTGTGGTGCTCAAAGTGCCTAAAAGGTAGATTTGAAAAACTCAACAGCAATGCCTCCTTCCAGAAATCGTGACCCGGTTACTCAAGATAATCCACACACTTTGTTGTAAGCAGTTTCATGTAGAAACTATTTTCTTGCTACTGAACACCTGTGAAGCGTATCACAGCGCAGAAGCAGCTGTGATGAGATACGGATGGTGGGTGAAGTTCGGTAAAAAGAAAACGGTCCCCACGTAAATCTTCTGACAACAGGGTCTGTGGATTATCTTGAATCTTTTTTTTGAGTCATTAATTGAAGGTAATTTTCTGTCACAACATGGCAGACAGAGTTTTTTGAATCTTAAATTTGTGTATGCCTTGGTGTATGCAGGTGGGAGACGCCCACTTAGTAGACCGTAAGTGAATATAATTTCGTATTAGAAGCCAGGTTTCCATTTACAGATTTGCAAAAAAGTTAATATTTTCAAAATGTTGATAAAAACACAATTGCGAGATGACCGCTCCAAGGAGCATGGTGTTTGTTTCTATTGCAGCCACCACACCAGCCAACATTATTTCCAATCCAAGGCGACGTAGGCGCGTTATACGAGTGATTATGTAAAGGCAAGCACCTTATACGTGGCAGCGGGATTTCTGGAAGCTGATAGTCCACGATTTCACAGAGGAACTGTGGATTCAAAACATCCAGATCTGTTTAACTTTCTCAGAGTTATGTGATGCAGTAACAGCTCTTGTAGCTCCTGCTGCATCATGAGGGAGCCACTTCCTACTGACAAACACATAGCCATAGCATCATGTGACCTAGAAAAGCCAAAAAGTGTTTATTAGTTTTGCGAGATATTGCTTTTTCAAATCATCTGGAATACCCACTCAAGCAAGCAAAAAAAAAACTTTTGTGATAAATTGGTTTCCATTAGGCCTACTTTAAATTTCAATTTGCGCAATTTAAGGGTTAATGGAAACCCGCCTTGTGTCGCAGCTCGTAATGAGGCATCTTTTGTTGTCACTCAGGAGATGCATACAAATGTGCCACGGATGAATCTGTCATTGTTTATTGTGTCAAACGCTGTAATCGTCGACATTAATCCTTTCTTCTGCACATTATAACTTAATTGGCACAATATGGACGAATGTTTACGGTCACCAGCAGCACCGTCAACGCTACGATTAGGCAGCTGGTCGTACTGAGGACAGTCACTTAAGAGTCCCTGGAGGAGCCGTCACGGTCGGCTGAGCAGAGCGTCTTACCAGCTTATGAGGGGAGAGTGTGGAGGTCAGCGTGATGCAAAGATACTAATGCAACAGTACGTTACAAAGAAAAGTTGGCATGAATTATTGATGTCAACATCTGACGTCTGCAGAGTTCCTGGAGTTACAGAGTCGGAGCGTTTGTTAACTTTGATTGGCCGCGACGGCGATAAATGACAGTTGCCCAGAGAGGAAATGCATTCACTTCTTTTATTATTCATAAGATGGGATATTTTTTACATCTTATGCACAGCAGATACAAAGACAAACATGTTTCTAAACCACAAACTAAATTCCTCCATTGCTCTAA
>NW_024631618.1:0-6847 GCF_008729295.1 Plectropomus leopardus
TCCAAGCTGGAGAAAGCTGACATCCTGGAGATGACCGTTTGTTTCCTCAGACAACTGCAGCAGCAGAATCAAGCTGTGGACTCAGCAGCTGTCCATCAGGGCTACTCCAGGTGTGTCCAAGAGGTGACACACTTCCTGTCCAAAGAGCAGCTAAAGACACAGTCCCAGAGAAGACTGCTGAACCACTTCAACAAGCTGCAGTCTTCCTCTGATAAGAACCTGAGAGAGGCTGACTTCTCTCCTCTGAGCTCCACAGTCCAGACCAGCATCACCAAAGACAAGAGTCCAGTCAACAGCGTCCTCTGGAGGCCGTGGTAGACACCACCACCAGACAAACTGACACGACCATATTGGTCAAAGATTAGAGGAACTGAGTTCTTCTGAATTGACATTTGACAAACTATTTCTTCTGTTTGTACAGAGGGCTGCACTGTGTTTTCTTTTTGCAAGATGATATTTCCTGAGGAAATGACAGCAACATTATCTTTCAAGTAAAGAAAGAAAACATCTTGTCATGCATGTTGCATGAACCAAATCTGATTGCATCAGCAATTATTATATCTCACTGTACAATGATACATTCAGTATCATTTGATTGGCAATGATCATATTGATCAAAACCTTTAACTGACCTTTATTATGAACATATTGTCATAGAGACTTTAATCTCTCTGGTTTCTCAAAACTGATCTGTTGTGAGATCAAAATATTTAGCCCTTTTTTTAAAAGGTTTTGCTTAATGTCACAATTTTCATGTGATACTTTTATGTGTCAAAGCACGTCGTGTGTTGGTACAATATTGTGCATAAAGATATTGATAACCTCTTGATAGGTATTGATGATTTTGAATCCCTCAAAAATCCTAACAGTTCTTTTTATGAACATTTTGTCAAAACTGACTTTCCCTCACATAATGTGATTATTTAAAAATGATCTGTTTTAAGATCAGTATGATTATTCTTTTACTGTGAAAGGTTTGTTTAATGTTACTCTGTCACAGTTTTCCCGTGACAATGTAACATTTACATGAGATTAAATTAACTGAATGCTACTTCAGTATGATGTGATCTGTTGTAAGGTCACTTTTTAATATTTTTTTTATCTTGCACAGAATATGTTAATGTTTAAATCCATTCTGTGAAAAAAATCAAAGGAAAATGAGTACTGTGTCCTCAAATATTGTAAATCATTTGTCTTTTATAAAGACAGCTGTTCCTTTACTCTCTCTGAGTACAGTGTGTCTTGTAGAAATCTACAAGTTGTTGTGATGTATCATCACCTCTAGTTGGAGCTTTTTTGCTTTATGTGGCTCTTTGTGCCTTGATGAATAAACAAACACTGCCAGCTGAAAATTGTGTGTTCTTACGTCACTGTGTCATGATAAAAGAGAGACTTTCAATATTTATTTATTTTTATATTAACTTAATGAATTGAGGTGTCCATCACTGTTCACATGAGTTTTTTATCTATAACATAACCTTTTAGTATTAAACTAAGTATATGAATGTGATTAAATTAAGATTTATTGTAAGGAGAGATAATCAATATTATGTCACTCTGGAGTCAGTCAAGTCATCAAACTAAATGAGAAAATGTACATTTCAAAGACACTTTACTGCACCATTATTTTAGTGTTGTCAGGTTTGGGGTATTTTATCGAAAAACGTTTAAAATTAACCATCTCTCACTTTAAAGAGTTAAGAAATGGTATCTAATGTGCTGCATAATGAGGCACACTTCTATTGTTCCTGTGGTGAAAGCACTGAAAGGACAGAGTGTGGGAAACCAGAGAAAACTCACTCACAGAGCCCTGAGGGACAATAGATAAAGACCTTTGCCCTGAAGACAGAGATTAAAAGAGACTATGGCTCCTAAAACAAGAACTTGTTTGAAAAAAATGCCTGGTTGTAAATGTTCCTCTGATATAAATCAGCATCAACACCCTTTTAGAATATTGTAATTTCATCCAATGAGAGCACAAAGTTTGAGCATGGTTTTGAAAAGGTTTCTGCGAGTAATAATTTGTAAATTAGATAAAGAATTTGGTTAATTTCACTAAATGTTTTTATGCTTCTCAAAACTGCAATCTCAAAACATCCAGCTTTGAAGAGTCAACGGCTGGTGTCAGCAATATACCCTGATGATGATTTTCTTCACAAGAGATTTGAATTTGAAGTAGACTCTTCGTCTGATATTCACCACCAGTTGTCACTAAAGACAGATCATATAACACAATTTATTTTCAAAGTTGTAGTTTATATTACAGATAATGTGAGTGCAAACATTTCATATACTGTTTATCTTGGGATCTTTTTGGGTAAATGTCACAAGAGGAAATGATGTATTTCCTCTTTCTTGTTCTTTAATTTCTGCAAATCTTGAAACTTTATTATATAACTAATTAGGTAAACTCCTGTGTGTGTTCATACACGTGTCTATTTTATTTACTTTTATTTTTGTCTGTGTTTTCTGTGGCTACCTGTCTCATTTTTTTTTCATTTTTAAATGTGTGTATTGACCACTAAATGTACTGTTTTCAAAATTGTAAATAAAAAGTAAAACATATTATGCAAATTGTAAACAATAAAGCTTTACATTTTAAATTGTTATTCACCAGAAACTAGAAGAGTGTACATGTGACTAGCGCCTGGACAGATTTTCAGATGGATCTCAAAAGACAGTCTGGCAAGAAAACTTCAATCAAAGAACCTGATTTATCCATCATAAAAAAATTCAAGTTTCTCCAAGAATTAATTGTATCTTAATAATTTGCTCATTATTTAGACAAATTTTATATTAATTATTTTTGTTTTTAATAAACTGTGCTCTAGACCATTTAAAAACAAAAAGAACAGATCAAGATACATATCTTAAAACAATATATTACTGAAAAATATGCAGTGCAAAAATACCCTCATCTATTAATTAATGCAAATCTTAAAACTTTATTATTTATCAAATTAGTTCAACCCATGTGCGTGTTCATACTTGTGTCTACTTTTTTAAATTTAATTTTATGTTATTTTTGTCTGTTTGTTTTGTACCTAGTCTTCTTCTTTTGTATTGACCACTGAATATACTGTTTTAAAAACGGTTACTAAAAAACAACAACAACTATATGCCAATTGTAAACAATAAAGCTTTTACTTTTAAATCCTTACTCACCCGAAACTTAACCAGGGAAGTGTTGGTGGCTCTTCTTGCTCTGTTTCTTTGGGTTTGGTTTCTCTCAGGGGCCCGTCACTGTCCACCTGTGGGGCTTCAGTCTGGTCCTCCAATTTTGAGTGAAAATGTTCGTTAAATCCAATAAATGCTGAACGGTTCCGAGATTGAAGCAACCTCTGTTCTTCTGCCTTTTGGAAACAGACTGGGCAACGTTTAAGAAGGACTTCTTTTTTATTGGTTAGGCCCAAAAAAATCATCCCAAGAGAGTGTTAAGAGTCCCAGCAGAGAGCAGCAGCTCCACCTCAGGAGCTGTGTTGACAGAGGAGGCAACACTGCTCTAAAGTTAGCCGTTAACCGGCGTTTCCTGCCGTTCAGGCTACATTTCTTCACTTTTTACATTTGTCTCGTCTTGTGATATTTCCACAGGTGCTGCACTTTGTGTCCTTCCTTCTTTCGGTGTGAATTTCTGGTCACAAATGTTTAAAAAAAGACCATCTTCTGGTGTTATTTTTTTTACCCTCATTAGCCTTCATTTTTTAAATTCGTTAACGGTTGAAACGCTTTGAGATGCTAATCGAGTTTTCCTGCTTTTTGTAAACAGAAAAAAAAAGTCTAAAGTTTTTGATAGTCTTTCTTTGGTTTGTAAGAATATAAAAATCACCGGGTGTGATGGCAGGAGTCCCAGAGGAGAGCAGGATCCAGTCTTTGGGGACGGAGGAGGCTGCACCTGTGCGACGTTAAATTAGCCGTTAACGGTGAGGTCTTTGCTCCCGCTGAGGCTTCATTTCTTTACTTGACTCGTACTTTTCTGTTTCCTCGGGTGCGGTAAGCTACTTTCAAACTTCCGTACCACTTTCAGTCACAAAATAAGTTTTAAAGAATATCTTCTGGCAGTAATTGTTGATTCTGGTTAGCCATCTTTATTTTGGCGCGTCAGGTACCCACTATCAACTTCCTGTCACATTAATTATGACCTGAGTGGACAAAATGACAAATCAGACGTTCCGCCTTATTAATGTTCCGACTCGGCAGCCGCCTACACAAACATGAGATTTCACAATTCTGAAATTATTATTTATTATGTGAGTAAAATATGAAATAATTTATTTCCATTTACACATATTGCTCAAGTGCCCATTCTCACTGACACGTTTAGCTTTTAACTGGCTCTGACGGCCTGATACAACTGTGTATTTTTACACTTCACACTGCTGCAATATAAAAAAAGATGTTGCATGTTGTTTATTTTATGATTTTAGGATGGTTTTGCTAATATTGAGATGTAGGCCCTTCTCAGTTTTCATCTTATTTTTGTTTTCAGTGTCCTGTTGGCCGTGACAACGTAACATTTACATGAGATTAAATTAACTGAATGCTACTTCAGTATGATGTGATCTGTTGTAAGGTCACTTTTTAATTTTTTTTTTTTTTATCTTGCACAGATTATGTTAATGTTTAAATCCATTCTGTGAAAAAAATCAAAGGAAAATGAGTACAGTGTCCTCAAATATTGTAAATCATTTGGGTTGCCTTGTTGGCCTGTTTTATGTTCATTCTGTATATTTTTTCACGTGAGACATTCAGTGAATATAATGCCCTTATTGTAAAGCACTTTGTGTTAAAGTTAATGAATTATGTATGTGAAGTGTGAAATAATTCATTTTCATTTTGACATATTGCTTAAGTGCACCTTTCTTACATTAAGTTAAGCCAATAACTAGCTCTGACTTTCCTGAAATAGCCCTGAAACTCTTTTTACACTTCACTCTGCTGCTTCCTTGTTTAAATGATGTCTTTTGCTTGACTTTATATTATCTATGGCTTTAGAAACTAATGAGTTTGTGATCTAATGATGTTATCATACATGGTTTTGCCATGGTATTGGTATCTGTGTACTAGTTTTTTGTTTTCAATTGTTTAAATGCCCCTTTATATTAAATTACCTCGATGGGCTGTTTTATGTTCTTTCTATTTTAATGTGAGGCACTCGATGCATATAATGTTGTTAATATTATTATTATTACTATTATTAATTTGTTTATTTTTTATTTTAATGGGCATGGTTAACCTAATTACTGTTTGACACGGGCCCCACACTTGGCGGTGCTCACTGCTTGTGCACAGGATCCTTAAAAGGTCCATTTGTGGAGGAGCACATGTCTGTTTTCTGGTAACTGAAGGAGTGTGGGAAAGCCCTGGAAAGAAGAGGCCAGTGTGAATAACATTCATCCCACCAGCAGCCTAGTCATTCTCCAAAGGGATTTGGCACACTTCAGGAAACAGCTGCCGTCCAGGGAACCTCCCGCCCTCATGTGTAGAGCTTTTGATCCAGTTAATGCTCAGAAATGAAGCATGATTATGACTTGAGGTTAAAAATGTGTGACCAAATGATTGAAAACTTAAAATATTTGATTATAAATCAATTCGGTGATACTTGAAGATAAACTTTCCCACCAAAATTTCAAATCTTTTAAAGAGTCAGAGCCAGCCAATGGCGTGCGTTCCCTCCAGATGGTTGGTGATGTCAGACTCTGTTTCTATAACAACACACAGCCAGCATCTGTCACTGACGTCCCTTTGTGGATCATTGACCAAACCATACAGGGAGTCAGTGTGGGAAACTGAGCTCAACGTGTTCCTCACACTGACGACAAGGCACGTGTCAAATGACTCGGCTACATCTGGACAGCAGCCAGATTACTGTTGAGTTTATTTCAAGTGCCATGAAACTCACTGTATTTTTTCACTATTATTTTATAAGATGGCACCTTTTTGATAAAAAAAGGTGCCAGAAAAATTAAATCAGTTAAGTGGTAAAAATGTAAATGAATAAACAGATAAGGGCAATCCACCTGCTACACTTGGCTTAATACAAATAATGGGGAAATAACACAGAAAAAACCAAAACAAAAGCAAAACATTCTTCTTAGTTTGCATATTTTGACTATTTTTACTATATTTGTTAGGCCTATTCCTCACGTGTGTGATGGGGTGATGAGCGTGTGCTCAGTCAAAGTCATTGATCCCAGCATCAGGCAGCAGATCTGCTCTCTCTACAGGGTCACCACTTTCCCAGATTCACACAGAGCTCTGAGAGTCTCTCTCCATCACCCCCCCAATCCTCCACCTGTTCCCCTGAGATCTAACCATTGTCCCCCGGGGCAATAACAGCGTTAAGTGTGCTGTGTCCTCCATTGTCTCACCACGTTCTCTGATTGGCTGAAACTGTGGGAAACTCCACTCAAACCAAGACCCACACATTGATATGGAGATGTGGGACTATAAATAGGAGGGCTGAAGCCAGCAGAGATCAGATTCTCTCTACAGAGACCTCTACAGCACAGAGATCCAGACATGGCACCTACAATCACTGCAGCAATCACCAACTCTCAGGAGCATCTGACTCTGACCCACAAGGTAAATTCAACATTCAACTACATTTCAGTATTGTCAGTAAGAGGTTGTTTTATTTTATGCTCTCACTTTGCTCCAGAATAAGTGTATTAATGACTTTGCTCTTCTTTCTGCAGCTCAGAAAGCCTCTGGTGGAGAAGTTACGCAGAGAGCGAATCAACAGCAGCATCGAGCAGCTCAAGTCTCTCCTGGGTCCAGACTTCCTCAAACAGCAGCCAGACTCCAAGCTGGAGAAAGCTGACATCCTGGAGATGACCGTTTGTTTCCT
>NW_024631619.1:0-1285 GCF_008729295.1 Plectropomus leopardus
ACAATATCTGATACCAAGGGGAGATATGTCATAGTTGTGGGGAAGCTGTTTGGGACTGAAATTATTTTAGCCAGCATCTATGGTCCGAATTGGGATGACCCACAGTTTTTCTCTAATATCATGGCAAATCTTCCCAATCCCAGTAAGTACTACTTGATTTTAGGTGGGGATTTTAACTTGGTGTTACAACCTAGCATGGCCAGATCCAATCCTAAATTTCAAAACAACTTATCTAAATCTGCAACTGTAGTTCTGTCGTTCATGGATTCTTATAAATTATCAGACCCCTGGAGAAATCTCAATCCCACCACCAAACAGTATTCTTTCTTCTCCCCTGTCCACCGTTCCTTCTCTAGAATAGATTTTTTCTTGACCGACAATAGAATTCTCCCTCTTGTTACTAATTGTCAGTACCATAGTATTGTAATTTCTGACCACTCCCCTGTCCAACTAGATATAAGTTTTCCAGATAGTATTGTACCCCAACGTACATGGCGTCTCGACCTGTTTTTGCTATCTCGTAAAACATTCCAAACTTTTATTTCAGATCAAATCGATTTTTTTCTTGAAGTTAATAGTACACCAGGTATGTCCTATAGTTCTATTTGGGAAGCGCTTAAAGCCTTCCTTAGGGGGCAAATCATTTCTTACTCAGCTCATGTGAAAAAGGAACACGATCGTCACCTTTCTGATTTGTTTCAACAAATACAAGAATTAGATAACAAATATGCTGCTAATCCTAACCCAGAATTACACAAACAAAGACTTTTATTACAAGCAGAATTCAATAATCTTTCCATTAAACAAACTGAAAGACTTCTTTTGAAAACAAAACAAACTTACTATGAACACAGCGATAAGGCTGGGAGACTGCTGTCCCACCAACTCAGACAAACTTCAGATAATCATATGATACATGAAATTTTCACATCGCAGGGCCTAGTGTCTAAGCATCCCAAAATTATAAACGACCAATTTAAACAGTTCTACACTAATCTCTATACATCACAAGCTTCGGTTAACCCATCTGAAATTCAGGCGTTTTTAGAACAGCTAACCATTCCAAGGATCAGTCCAGAGGAGCAGACCACTATGGACTCAAAAATTTCAGTTGAAGAAATAACACAGGCCATAAACTCCATGCAAAACGGAAAAACACCCGGCCCAGATGGGTTTCCAGCAGAATTTTATAAGACTTTTTCATCCAAATTGTCCCCTGTCTTAAGTAAACTTTTTGAGGAAATCCTCTCTGTGCAAAAGTTACCCCCCACCATGACTCAAGCAA
>NW_024631620.1:0-1008 GCF_008729295.1 Plectropomus leopardus
CTGTAAAAGGAGAGCCTTACAGGTATCCACAGAACCCTTTTTCATCCAGATATCTTGAGGTCAGAGGTCAAGGGACTCCTACTCCAAAGTCAAGGGCCTCTTCAACCCGTCCAGCTCTTCTACCTACATAAACTCTGCCACCCACCCAGATTCTGCGACCCATCCAAACTCTTCAAGCCACCCGAACTGTGCGACCCAAACAAATTCTGCGACCTACCCTTACCCTGTGACCCACCCTTACTCTGTGAGCACTTGAACTCGGTGACTCATCATTGCTCTGCAACCCACCCAAACTCTGCAAACAACTTAAACTCTGCAACCCACTCAAACATCTTTTTAATGTAAATTGTCACTTTTTACAGTTTTCATGACATCTGCTACATACTCATCCTGTTTATGAAACATTTACTTGCACATTTGAACATTACTCACATATCTGTAGCTGTAATTCACTGCTTATTTTATTTAAATTATGTATCATATTTGCTATATAATTAGTCACTGCATAATAGAAATAATCGCTCACAGCCCTTATACTTGAAACTGCTGCTTGTGTGTTTTCATGGGTGCCTTTCTTTAACTGTAATTTGCATCATCACTTAGTTCTTACATACTTTTTTAATTATTTTATTTTTGAACTAGCATGTTTACATGTTTACACAGGTCTGGGAGAAACAGCATTTTTATCCCATCTATGTCCTGTACATATAGCAGAATTGACAATGAAGTTGACACACATGACTCCTACAACAGGTCTGGAACACACACTTGTGCCTTTAAGGAAAAAGTTCTTTAAAAATACTTGTACAAGCCACTTAAGGATGGATTTTTTTCATACTTGTGGTTCTTGCATGAGGCCAATTACCTTTCAAGGAGGTATGGAAAAGACTGCTTACGTAATTTAAAATTAAATTTGTAAAACAGCTTTGGGCAGTTACTTTTGTAGATTTAAATCTTCCTGTTATCTGCATGTGCTATTGTGTTGAAATTAAAGACATTTTATTTTTT
>NW_024631621.1:0-3479 GCF_008729295.1 Plectropomus leopardus
GTTAATATTCAGGTCATGTCCTTGTTAATGTATTCAATTTTTAATTCATCATCATCATCATTTAATTTTAATTTATTTTTTTTTATTTTTTAACCTTTTTTTTTTTAAAAAAAATCTCATGTTATTTGACTCTGTATCTCATCATATTGATTAAGTTATAATAATTCTCACTTTGTAATTAAATATTTTAACTCACAATCCCATCACTCCAACTTTCCATTAGTTTTTTGTTCTATCAAACATTACTTTTTATATATTTTACCTGCCTCTTTTTTGGGTAGGAATGCTCCTCCATACGTAAATGAATTTATTTTTACCGAGTTGCTTCTTCACACCTTAACAAAAAAAGGTTGCCAGACAAGAATACACACCCAGTCTCCCTTCACTGAAACTGCAGAGTTGAATACACAAACAACAAAAAGAGGAACCAGCATATATCAAATATCAGATTATAAAATAATTATTAAACTCCATATTTTCATAGTCAAACATTTCTATTACAGACTTTTTAGTCTAACCTTTAATTTTGTGCAGTTTCCTACTTCAAAACCACAATTTGCCATGAGTAAGAAACCCGGAAATAGTGAGAGATGGGGGTTGGACCTCGTGCATGTGTGTGTATGTGAGTGTGTGTGAGAGAGAGATACTCCAGTCGGCTCTCATGGGAAGAAACATCAAATCCACCATCTGATCTCATTTGGGAATATTAATCCATATTGATTACTAAGGATACTTTTATCTTTGTGGAGAAACTTTATGCAGCATCCTCTCCACCGGGCACGAGCGCTTTTTTTTTCTTTCTTTTTTTTTTTTTTTTTAGTTATCCGGATAAAATGGTGACAGTAACGCAGCTGACATCTCCCTGCTTTCATTCATAAGCGGTGACAAGTCGTCTTTGGGCTCGGATGTGCTGCAGAGGAGGTTCAGATCAGGCACACGGTGTCCCCCTAAAAAAAAAAAAAAAAAACAGAAAGCTGAGCACGAGAGGAGCTGCGCGAGGAATACAAATTAAAAGTGTGAAAGAAAACCGTCCGACAAGAAGAATGAGTCAAGCTGCCGGTGTGGAGACTTAAAACCCGGAGAAGATTCACTGTGTTCTTGTTTAGCTCCGAAGTGGATCGAGAGAGCTTCTTTTTTTCGTTTGTGTGACTATAAAACCGAAGGATGACGGTCAAGCTGGACTTTGAGGAGTGTTTGAAAGACTCTCCACGCTTCAGGTAAGAGTTTCACCTGTGCTCAAGTGCTAACGGTGATGTAGCCTAATTTATAAGGAGGCTTAACTCTGACTGCAAAACATAAAAAACGTGTCTTAATCGAGCTTCTGGAGTTTCAGATAGGACGAAAAAGATGGATAAATATCATTATACTCATGCAAAAGCATCATTTAAAAAAAAAAAAAATAATCCCATTTGAAGGGCTATAATGTATGGAAGCCAAAACAGGATGGAAAAAGGACTGTCATAGTTTTAAAAAAAAAAAATTCTCATGATAATGTCTCAATAGCTATCTCAAAATAATGTAAAGCCTTCTCAAAATAACAACTTAGTTTGTGGAAATAATGAAAAACTTTCTAATAATAATAATTTGTAAGTTCCCATTTGAAGGGCAATATGGTATGGAAGCCGATTTCTGCCAGAATAGGATGTAAAAAAAAAAAAGACTGTCATAGTAAGAAATCTTGTCATGATAATGTCTCAATACTTATCTAGAAATAGTGTAAAACTTTCTCAAAATAACCACTTAGATTGTGGAAATAATAAGAAACTTTCTAATCATAATTTGTAAGTTCCCATTTGAAGGTCAATATAGTATGGAAGACTATTTCTGCCAAAATAGAATGGGGAAAATAAAAAAGACCCTGTAAGTTATCATAATAACAAACAAAATGATAAGAAACATTCTCACAATAATGACTCAGTTGGCTACCTCAAAAATAAAATAAAATAAAAACTTTATCAAAAAACCCAACAACAACTTGGTATCTAGAAATAATGAGAACATTTCTAATAATAATGTTTTAAGTTCCCATTTAAAGGTTGGTATTGTATGGAAACCCATTTCTGCCAAATTAGGATGGAAAAAAAACTCACAAGTCATCATTATATTCCCATTTGAAGGTCTTTATTGTATGGAAGCCCATTTCTGCCAAAATAGGATGGAACCCTGTAAGTCATCATAGTAACAAACATGATAAGAAACTTTCTCAGAATAATCATGTAAAACTTCAACATCAAAATAATGACTCAGTATCTGGAAATAAGAAACTTTTTCATAATAATCCAAAAGTATCTTATAAGTATTGACTTAGTATGTAGAAATAATGATAAAAGTTCTTAAAATAATGAGTTAGTCGCCCGAAATGAGGAGAAACTTTCTCAAGAGGAGTTATTATATTAATGGAGTTATTAATGAGTCAATATCTCAAAAATAATGACTTTGTATCTCAAAATAATAAGAACATTTCTCAGATTGAGTCATCATCTCCAAATAATGAGATGCTTTCTCAAAATAATGACTTTATATCTCAAAATAATTAATTTAATTAATTTGTATTTCAAAAATAATGTCTTGTATCTTGACAAAATGAGAAGCTTTTGGAAAAAATAGTTAGGATCTCAAAGTAATGACGTAGTATATCAGAATAACGACAAAAAATGAGTTAATATCACAAAATAATGAGAAACTTTCTCAAAGTCATTATGACTTCGTATCATTTCTCATCTCGAGATAAGTAAGTCTTTATTTCAAGTTTCTAACCGTAATGACGACAGGCTCTTTTTTTTTTTAAAACTTAGGGCAGAAAAGGGTTTTGATGGTTTTGCAACAGGCTCATGTAACTGGCATTTTGGCCTCCAAAACACGACTTTTCATTTATTCAATGTATCACATGGAGTCGGTTTGTTCATGCAAACACTCGGCAGTCTCTCTGGGTTTGAGGTCGTGTCGCATCACTTGCTGCATGTGTTGGGATGAATGCATGCAGGTCTGCAGGGCTGCAAACACTGATGTGAGGTCTGAAGCTGCTGAAACACAGGAAGCTTGTGTTAACCCCGTCATTACTGAACACCTTTTATTAGGAACGTCAAAAAGGATGTCAAAGTGTACTGATCAGGGTGAAGGTGCTGCTGCAACAGTTAGGGAGTACGTATATTTATGTGGGAGTCCGGAGGTCCTCCCCTGAAAAAAGGTTTTTAATGCCAAACGCTTCCTTTTTTTTTTGCATTGTATTTTAGTTTCATGCATCAATTTGTGACTTTTCTGCAACAATTTACAGTTGAAATGTCGTAATACTTCCTGCTTACATCGTGCACAGTTGCTCCTTCTTCTTTCCGTTTTATGGCTGATTGAAACTGTTTTTTTAGGGTTGCATGCTGCTACCAACATTTACTTTACCAGAGGCATCAAAATGAAATCTGCTACTTTCATGTTTCAGAGAGAAAGAGAAAGAAAGAAAATCTGATAATAAAAACATAGGGAAA
>NW_024631622.1:0-2180 GCF_008729295.1 Plectropomus leopardus
CCCGTCTCATGCACAAACAGGAAGGCAGACTTACTGTAGGTCTAACTGATACTCCAGAAGATATGAATCAAGATAAAATGTTTATCAAAATAATCTGCTAAGGAAGTGATTAGAGAGGGGTTTCGAGTCATCAGCCTCTCTGAACTCTGGAACTCCCTCCCACCAGACATACGTCATACGTCTTTCCGTTTTCAAATCTCAACTTAAAACACATCTTTTCAAACTTGCATATTCGGCATGATGCAGTAACACTAAACTTTTGTACTACTGTCTTCTTGACTTAATTGATCTGTTGTTATACTGTTGTTTTTTAACTCTGCCTTGAAAGGCACCTACAAATAAAATGCTATTTATTATTAAAACATTTCAGCAAAACTCCCGATTAATCTCACCCGTACCTGTGCATGTTTTTGTGATAAAAAATTTGACTCGTTTCATTGGCCTTAAGCGCTCATCATATTGTATTTTGTGATGTTGTTTCAGGTGGTTGTATATATTTATGCCATAACCCTGCTGTGCTGCAGCTGTGGCAAAATAGTGCTTGGAAAGTATTTGCTTTTGACTGTCATTTTTGATTCTGGAAAAAAGGTTCCACACAGCAGATGTAAGACTTTTCCGTTCAAGCACAACACTTTTGTTTGAGCTGGAGGGGTTTCTTCAATTCTGACTCATTTTGGTCCTGATTTTGTTGCTCCTCTAGAGCTTTTCCTTCCACTGTGTTATTTTTCTGTCTTTCTTTTTCACACAGGTTCGATTTGTTTTTGTTTTTGACCCCTCTGCAGGTGACTGCCGGTCACATGATGCACAGTGTTTTTGTTATCTGTTGAAGCACACTAATGGAGGAAATTATAAGCACTTGATGCAGCAGATCGCCATTCAAATGCAAAAAACCTGCAGAAATATTTTCATGTGGAATGCAACTGCAAATATGAATCAAAACCGTGAACCTCAGTCTAGCAAGATCATGTTGTGAACCTGAAGGCAGTGTGTAATATCTGGCTCCGAACTGAGCTCTCTCCCCGCAGGAGTGAACAGGAAGAGCAGAGTTCAGAGGCAAAGCACACTGCCAATGCCATCTAGTGCTGAGACCTGGAGACAGCAGGCTGTGTGGACAAGAGAGTGCCAGTCTCCACACCTCTCTGTGCAGCGTTTGCCCTCACTGCCACGTCTTTAATGAATGACCTCCAGGAGGCGCTCTGTGCCAGAGATACTATCTGATCCTCTGGCAGCTGGTTTGTTTAGAAAAGGAAGCTATTAAAATGTCTTTAACTGAGAACTAAAGTCCCGAGGCAGGAGGGATGTTGGGGGAGGGAGTACGAGAGGGGAGATGAGGTGGAGAATATGGGAGAGTTGAAGTTGGTGAGTAGCAACTGCCGGGAAGGGGGGGGGGGGCATTGTTAAAAATTTCCATCCATTCTCCTCAGATGCACCTTTCTCTTAAAATTCACCCACACACCCCCAACTACAACCAGCCTCACCTATTCTCCATCCAGCCATCTGTCTTACCTACCCTTCAAGAACTATCGCACTCTTTCCATGCAGTCTTTTTGCTTTTTTCAACAATTCAGAGGAGATACTCACAAAATGCAGATGCACGGTCTGATTTTTGGGAAGATTTAAATCAAATAACTTTATTAAAAACACACAATTAGCGTATTAGGACAAATGTAGCCGGACAGGGGAGCAGCTTTACATGGAAAGTATTCAAAGGGGAGAGGAAGCAGACATTACATTGCCATTAACATTAATATATAAAAATGCATTGTTTGTTTATTGCATTATTTATGGAGCCATATGAAACAAAGTACATGTCAGAGATTGGTTTAAAATCAAAATCAGGTGATCCTCCAAGTAGCTCGATTGCCGAGTTATGAAGCCACCCAGATGTTAATACAGCTTGTCTTGTGGTTAATCTAATTATTAGAGTAATAACATTAAATAAATGCAATTTGCTCCATTTTCTTAAGACTTTATGAGTATTGTAAATGAGGAGATTCATTTTTACGATATCAGTGGAGGCGGTCCTTGTATCAGGGAAACCTTTGGGAAACCAGCCAGACTTTCACAATGTGATGTTGCAAGTATATAGGAGTGCTTCGAAGCTTCAGTTGTTACCATGGTAATTGATATCAAAATGAATATTATAATGCTACGTTTTATGTACACATACACGTATATAT
>NW_024631623.1:0-7079 GCF_008729295.1 Plectropomus leopardus
GCACAGTGTTTAGAGCGTGTGAGCTGCCCTCTGGGGGCCGGTGGGGGCCAGTTTGGGGCCCTCGGGGGCGGCGGGGTCATCCGTTACCCACCGTGCACTTGTGTGGTTTCTCCCCTGTGTGTCGGCGCATGTGAACCACCAGCATGTACTGAGCTTTGAAGGGCTTCTGCTCCCGCGAACACTCGTCCCAGCGGCACACAAACTCCTTCTTCTCTCCGTGGATGTGGTCGTTATTGATGTGCTGCGGGACACACGCACATACACACACACACACACACACACACACACACACACACACAGAGCATTGAGTTGTCCACTAAGAGGCTCTCATGTTGTTCTTTGAGCACAGATCCATCTTATCAGAGTGAGTCTCAGAGGAAGCTGCAGCGCGGAGGAACCAAGACTTGCAGTCGCACTAATTAGGAGTGCTCAGAGTCTTTACGTCACGCCGAGAGCGCCGAGAGCACCGAGGCTTCACCACGATGAAAATTTATCACAACGGTGTAAAAGTTTGATTTTTTATTTCTCATAACAAGAGAAAATCTGTCTCAAATTGCCTTTAGTATTTTCTAAAAATCAAGTCTATTTTGTCACATTTCTACGATTTTAAGGACATTTGTCACATATTAGGAGGTTTCTACGGTTTTAGGACATTTCTACAACTTTAGGACATGTCTGCAATTTAGGATGTTTCTTGGATTTTAGGGAGTTTTTCAGATTTTAGGACATTTGTAGGATCATCTATAGAATATACTGACACTTTTATAATTTGAAGATGTTTCATGGATTTTAAGACATTTCTATGATTTTAGGACGTTTCTATTATTCTACGTGATTTCTAGAATTTTAGGACATTTTTGGGATGTTTCTAAGATTTTTGAACTTTTCTATGATTTTAGGACATCTCTCGGATTTTGGAAGACTCATAGGTGTATGCTCGTTAACGTTAACGCTCGTTATGGCAAAAATGAAAATATTGTAACATCGTATTTAGGGGTGACTGAATGTCATCCAAAGTAACTCTTATTAGTTTCAAGGCCTTGATTTCTGGTCTTGAGAGTCTTGGTGAGAAGAGACACTCTCTAAGAGGTTGTGTCCAGAGTATTACTTGAACCCATCAAGTGTGAGTGTGTGTGTTCTCACTCATAAACACACACTTACATGGACCAGCTGGTCTTGCGTGTCGTACTCTTTGCTGCAGCCCTCCCAGTGACAGTTGGTCTCGTAAACGGCCTCGGGCTCCTGCTTACACTCGTCCCGGTCCACGTCGTCCTTCAGGTCCAACAAGCTGCCGTGATGATTCTGTGGAAAACACGTATCTAAATATCTCTAAATCTGATTGAAATCATTTTTTCCTCACTCATTTTCCTCTGAGTTCCTCTTCAGAGTGTGTTTGCAGCGAGCACATGTGGAAGAGTTTACAGCTGTTAGGAGTCACGTCCAGCTGTTTGTTCAAATGTTTTACCTGATGTGAACACCAGAGACACTAAATTACAGACGGATTCGCTCAAGTTAAAGAGGCTGGAGTCGGATTTGTTTTGACAACCTGAATCACAAACTCACAGGTGACCGCTGTTTACAGCTCCGGCCTCCTCTGTCATTACCGGCAGCGTGAAGATCAACAAACGAAAACACTCAAAGGCTGAAGGTCCGCAGACTTTTTCAACACCGCTATTCTGCAAGACCAACATATATAAAACATGTCTCATAGTGTCCACAAACCTGGTGCTGGACCTTAAACCGAATTCAAACATTAAATCGAATTCAAGACAGAAAAGGTCAAATATTTCAAAATGTTTTCTTACTTTCAAAAAGTCCAAACTTTCTTAAAAAACACGCTACACTGTTCGTACTTTGCTTAAATGGCCTCTCTGAAAAAATATCTCACTTTCAAAACAAAAAACTTTCCAAAACTGGAAAAAAAAAAATATTTTTCTTTAAAAAAAATGTAAAAAAGAAAAAAAGCTGTGCTCATTTTGAAAAATGTCAGTTTGCAAAAGTTGACTACATTCTGTCGTATTATCTTGACTTTATCTTAACTTTGTCCCCATGGTCCCATGTCCTTGCTTTTCCAAAAAGGTTTAAACTTTCTAAGACCTCACTTTCTGAAAAAGTCTTTAGTTTCCAAAAATATCCTTTTAAGAAAAAAAAAATCTAACATCCCTCTAGTTTCCAAACTTCCCAAAACTGTCCACATACTTTCCATATTTTCCATATTTTCCAAATACTTTCCCGAGTTTCCAAAGACATTTGAGCTTCCCGAACACGACTTAAATGTCCCTAATTTTTCCACTAATGTCAAAAAGTGAAACTTGGTAAAATGTCTTCAGTGTCAATTAAGTCCATTTTCTAAGACAGAAATGTCCTCGCTTTTAAAATGTCCTCACGATCGTTGTCAAAAAGTCAAATTGTCCTCACAAAGACAGTTGTATGAGAGCATGCGTGCATGTGTAAGACAGAACCTGACACACAGCTCGTCCCACCCGGCCTCCGGCGCACCTCCACCAACACACACACCGACACACACTAAAACACACACACACACGCACACACCCCTAAACACACACACACGCAACGTGCTGACTGCAGCATGTTTGTCTCTGCCCCACGCACGCTATCTTCATCAATTCTGGTGGCCCCAAGACGACTGCGCGCACCACCGTCCCCATGCATCAAGCCCAAACCTGCCTCGCTATCGGAGAGGAGCCGCAAATTTGTCAAAAGAAAGAGAAAAAGGCTCCTCAGATGACAATAAAGCCCGGCCAATATTTCATGAAAATGAAGTGCCGTGGCACAGTTTACAGCGGCCGGGGAGCGGCGGAGCAGAGGGGCGCACAAAACACCAAACGAGCGGATGCAAAGCTCTTATCATGTGGAGTTTTTCACGCTTTACAAGGGGGTCACGGGAGGCTGCGGCCCCCAGGGGCCACGAGTCACGCCATGGATCAGGACATGGGGAGGGTGCGGGGGGAAAAGGCAAAGAGAGATGTCAGCGCAGTCCCAAAATGTCCTGACTTTACAAAATGTTTTGAATTAGTAAAATATAAAAATTGCTGCTTTCAAATGTCCCGACTTCCCAAAATGTTAAGAAAAATCCATTAAAAAAATCTATATTTTCCAAACATCTTTTGACCATATCAAAAAGTCATCTTGTTACAAATAATATCCCAATTGCCCAAAACTGAAATGACCCCAGTTTACAAAAAATGTCCCAATTTTCTTAATGTGTACTAACATTCTTAAAAGTCCTCTCTTTCCAAATAAAACCCCAACTTTCCAAAAATGTTTTGACTTTCCAAAAATGTCTTTGTGTTCTAAAAATTCCCCGACTTTCTAAAATTGTCTTCATCTTCTAAAATTTCTTGATTTTTTAAGAATTGTGCACATTTTCTGAAAATTGTCCCAACTTTCTAAATATTTTTCTGTCTTTCTAAAAGTCTTCAGTTTCCAAACAATATCCCAACCCCTTATTTTCTGAAAATGCTCCAACTTCCGTAAACCGTCCTCAAATCCCCCTGACCAGGAAAACATGTCCAAAAAGTGTCCTCACTCTCTAAAATTTCCTCTTTTCAAATAACATCCTGATTTACCCGAATCTGTCTTCACTCAAAAATGTTTCAACTTTCCAAAAACAGTGCCGTCTTTTAAAATTTTCCTCATTTTCAAAAAAATGTCCTCACTTTATAGAAATTCTTAACAAGGATCTGAAGTGACAGAAAATATGTCCTTGACAAAGTGACCGGATTTTGCACCATCATCGGCCATTTACTCAAAGGTAGATGTTGCTTTTGTTTTTATGACAAATTTGAAGGATGCAGGTTTAAAAAAAGGATATTTGTAATAATAATGTGACAGTGAGGACGTCTTATAAATAAAAAGGCATTTTAATCCTGAAAACTGCTTTCTACTGTTCAAGAAATTAAATTAGAACCAGATTTATTTTAATCTGTGAGGTAAATTTTTCATACCGGTGAACAGGGAGACATCGGCCTCAGTCCCTCTGCTTCAGTCTTGACCTTTGACCTTTTGGTGATCATGGGGTCGACCGTGCTGCTGACTGCCGAGTCACCACTGTGGTTCTGAGGAGAGGAAGAATGAGATTAAAATCACTGATATGCCCATATTTAAGCAACTTTGGTACTAAACCCTATGAAAAATAAGCAAATTGGCTCGATTTCTTTTGAAAACATGGGATAAAAGGAAAAAAAATGTTGCGGAAATTGCAAGAAATTGGCAGATTAGGAACTTTATTTTTAAAAATGCTAGGAAAAAATGCCCAAAAAGCTATGTTTATTATTATGATAATTATATATTTAAAATTAAAGTACATTTTTTTCATAAATGATTCTTTTAAGGCACTTTTTAACTTCATTTACTTGTTTGTTTTTTTAATAATGTTTTTCTAATTTATATGTAATTTTCTTGTAATTTTTGGGTAATTTCTTCTAAAGTTACTCATTGCCTTTTTTGAACCCTTTGAAAGCTCACACCAATTGGTGTGAGCTTTCAAAGGGTTAACTGATTTGATTGTTTTATGAAGATCAGCTGGTAGAAACGGATCTCGGTGTTCCCACGCACTCGTTGACCTCTCACACACATCTGTACTTTTAGTCACAGATTACTGCTCGAGCTGACTGTTTGAGAGAGAGTTTGGACTGTGCGGGTGGAGGGAAATGATGGGTCCCCTTCTTAAACGCCCCACCTGGAGTTTACCTCCGAGGGGACGCTGCACACACTGATTACGTGTGCTGACACCGCAAATCCAAACACCCGTTCACTGTGACGATAACGCTGACATCAGAGGGGACGACGACAAACAAAAAATCCACCAGCAGAACAAACAGTTGGAAACTGGAGTGGCTAAACTCCAGCTTTGGCTTAACGGTTGTTGCCAGTGAGAAATATCTGCAGGGCAAAGAACGGGAATTTCCTTTAGCCAAATTCCACAGAGAAATAATGTTAATTGCAGTGGGAGCGCTCATTCATCCTCAAAAACCTCAGTTATTTAAACTTTAAATCTTGTGAACAGAAACCTGGAAATGCTCCAGAAAATCCAGCAGAGGATGATTTTCCAGCTATGTAAATGTCTTTAATTCAGAGAGACATTTCTGCCTGTTGCAGTTACAGTTTACGTGATGACATTTGACTTTTTGGATATAAAATGTCAGAATGTCATCATTTTGTCCTATAAGCCGTGTGTGAAATTTAGTCACAGTCAGTCCATGAATTCACAAGTTATGGCCAAAAACACGTTTGTGAGCTTCTGCTACCAAATTCTAATCATGTAGTTCATCCTTAAGTCCAAGTGGATGTTTGTGCCAAACTTAAGGGAAATTCCCTGCCAGGTGTTTTTGAGAGCATCACATTTAAGAGAATGCCACAGATACAAGGTCACATCGACTTCGACCTTTGATGACTAAAATCTAATAAGTCGATCCTTGTGTCCAAGTGAACGTTTGTGCCAAATTTGAAAATTTTCCCTGAAGGTGTTCTTAAGATATCGTGTTCAAGACAGTGAGAGTACTATGACGTCAAACTGACCTTTGACCTTTAACCACGTAATCCTAATCAGTCCATTGTTAAGACGAATTGGTGCCAAATTTGAGATGACTCCCTCAAAGACATCTTCAGATATCGTGTTCATGAGAATGAAATGGACACAAGGTGACCTTTGACCACCAAACGTTTGTGCCAGAATTGAAGACATTCCCTCAAGATGTTCTTGAGATATTGCGTTAAAGAGAATGGGACGAATGCAAGATCCCAATGACCTTGACTTTTGACAAGTAAATTTGTTATCAGTTCATTGTTAAATCCAAGTGGACGTTTGTGCCAAATTTGAAGACATTCCCTCAAGATGTTCTTGGATTCACAAGAATGGAAAGGACAGACAGACCTGAAAGCATAATCCCTCTGGCCATGGCTATTATCTCTCACACAGGCATAAAAAAACTTTCAATTTTTTAACTTGTTCCTAAAAGTCATTAACTTAAACGTCTCTAAAAAAAACAACATTAAAATATATTTTCTATATCTTAAAATGGAAAAGAATAAAGCAGGCGGCTGCACTACATGATAAAAGACAATTTGTTTGTTTCTCTACAAAAACATGATGTGATAAATGCAATAAAACAAAATGTTTGTCTTTTACCTTGGACGGCAGGTCGCTGTTGTGGGCGGAGGCGGGCAGCGAGGAGAGGCCGAGGCCCGGCTGGCGGCTGGAGAAGGTGGGCGGCGGCTGGATGAGAGGCGGAGTGTGTCCGAAGGCGCTGAGCCCCCGCTGCTGGGAGAGGAGCTGCTGGTACGCCACGGGGTTGATGGGGTGAGGGAAGGGGAAGGACGGACTGCAGGGAGCGAAAACGCCGCCATCACATACACTTCCGTCCTGCATGTGTTAGATCTACTGAGGAAGCAAAGCAAGAGCTACGAGCTGACTTACCTGAGTCCTCCCACAGACAGGTGTCCGTACGAGCTGCTGGCGGCCGAGCTGGACCGTGAGTTGTTGATGTAGGCGACCAGCGAGTTGGGCGAGGTGCGGATCATCGTCTGGAGGTCGATGCTGGCGTCCGACAGCGGCGAGATGGACAGAGCCCTCTTCCTGCTCAGCCTGGGCGTCAGTCTGGGACTGGAGAACCGGGACACTGCGGACGCACAGGTGAGTGGACGGGTGCTTAAATGTGAGCTCACTGAGAACTTCATTACCCAGAGATCACCTGTCCAACAGTCATTGTGGACTGACAGACTGTTTGTCGACAACATGGTTTTCTCCTGCTGCCAAAAATACTCCAGCATCAACCGTGGATTAATCTTCCACTAACTATTTATACCATCTTTATTACAGTTACATTACTTTATCTTTATATAACACTACTTTAGTTATCTTTATTTAAACAGTACTTTAGTTATCTTTATATAACAGTACTTTAGTTATCTTTATTATAACAGTACTTTAGTTATCTTTATATAACACTACTTTAGTTATCTTTATAAAACAGTACTTTAGTTATCTTTATTTAAACAGTACTTTAGTTATCTTTATTATAACAGTACTTTAGTTATCTTTATATAACAGTACTTTA
>NW_024631624.1:0-4251 GCF_008729295.1 Plectropomus leopardus
TAATTTAATTTAATTTAATATTTATTGAAAAGTAACACCGTTTACTTAAGACCATTGGTATAAAACTACCCTCGGCAGGTGAGAGTCAATAGAAATATCAAAACAGAAAGAAAAAGGAAAGAAACAAAGAAAAATAATACAACAATTCAAAAGACAGAAGTGCAGCCTTCTCTTTTGTAAAAAACTTCAAGATGTCTTTCACAGGACTAAAGGCCTTTATACAGCAGGAGCGTGACAATAAACAACACGGAAAATGTGAAACACTCACTTGCAAATCTTTCACATCAAAACTCTTCATTCTAGCAGAGATGCAAATTTCCAACACTTCCAATAAAAGGTTTTGATGTAAAAAGATCCGCTGGCAGCAATGCAGATTTGTGTCACTTGAGGTCAGTCGTTGTATAAAATAACATATTGGACAAAATGTGATATGATCTGATGATGGCTCGTGATAAAAAATTAAGGTATCATTAGTTTCATCCAAACCTTGTGGGGACTTCTAGTGAGGAAACAAACAAAGCTGTAGCTACAAAAGTCTGTCTGCGATGAAATGTTTAATTGTGGCTTAAATCATAAATTCACGTTGGCGGATTTCTTATAACTGCAAAAGAAAAAAAAAAATTTTTTTTTCTTCAAACATTTTTTTCTTTAAGTATTTAAAGACAAAATTTTGGCTTTCTTATTTTTGGTTATTTTTCACAAAAAAAAAATCACAAAAAATTACACCATTAATCACAGGTAGAAACTGTGAAAACAGAAATTGTTTGCAGATTTTCACTTTTCTGACAGTCGCTGAATATATTGTGTTATTAAACAGATTTGTGAAACAAAATTCCATGACATTTCCAAAACTTCCAGGGTATATTTAGTTTCCCCATAACTTTTCCAGGTGAGGACATTGCAAATCGAAAATTCCATGACTTTTCCAGGTTTTTCATGACCGCAGGAACCCTGTGGACTGACATTTCTAACAGAACAGCGTCTCTGATTCTCTGTCTCAGTATTCAGAACTCAGCGTGACTTTGTGTCCTCGTCTCGTCCTTGTTGATGCATTTATCTGCATCTTTGATATATGTGACATCCTCTGGCTATAGGAGGGCTGTGTATCCATATGTGCCGTGCTGTATGTTCTCCTGCATGACCCCAGAGACAGGAGGTTGCCTTGGGAACATTATTCTCCATCTGGAGATTTTTGAGTGCCGTACATCCCATAGCATCTCTTATGGCTGCACATCGACATGAACTTTGGCGTACTGCGGGGAAATGATCCCATAATGCAGCAAAAACTCAACAATAGTTAACACTGATGTTCCCAAAGCCCAAAGTGAACTCTGTGTCTCTTTATGTTGTCTGGTAGAAATAAAGTACCAATTTATACTACATAAGTGCGTCACAGGCTGTACGCTACGGTCTTCACGTCAGCAGGACACAAAACGCCCTCTGATCTGAGCAGGTTGGTGGCGCATTGACTCACACATCATACGGCGTTTGGCATCTAGTTCAAAGCAGCCAGCTGTATCTGCTCCTGCGTTTCTAGTATGGCCGCTATGACTCAGACATTCACCTCATATGAATGTACAGAGAGCTGGAAATGAAGTAGTCACAGGCTGAATGAGCGCCAAGCTTTAACGCTGTATGTGTGTGTGAAGACCACAAAATGGTAAATGTGTCACTAATACTGGAAGGCAGAGCTTACTGTTTTCCTTTATGGTCACCAGTTTGCATAGCTGGAGGTAGAAATACAACTCTGATTGTGAGAATAGGTGTGATGCAGCTTTTAAATGCAGCTATTTGCAGATTTTTTTAAAATACGTTTTACATGGAGTATTGTTGGAATGCTGAATGCTTTTTCATGTTTTTTTAGTTTTTAGGTCTTTCATGTATTTTATGGTGAAACTGAAGGCAAGTTTTCACATTAGTGGACAATAAAGTTGTCATAATTCGTAAAAGAAACAGAGGGGTAAGATTTTCACTTCATGGCCAAAAGGATCCTGGAATCTAGTACCATAAGTATGGGCTTTAATATGCTGCTACAACAGCCTCCACTACTCCGCCAAGGATTTTGACAAGATTTGGGAACCTGGCTGCAGAGATCTGAACCCAAAGAGCACTGACGAGGCCTGGCTCAGTCGGTATTTCAATTCATCCCAAAAGTGATGGATGGGGTTGAGGGCTGAAGTGTTGGATGAACAGAAATGTCTCAAATATATATATGTATTTATTTCTATATTAACATTTTACTGACTTGGAGCGAAGCGTTAAAGGTCCAATGCGTAGTTTTTAGGGGGATATATTGGCAGAAATAGAATTTGAGTAGTAGTTGTATGTTTTCTTTAAATAGTCACCTAACAAAACAAGAACTGTTGTGTTTTTTAAATGCCAAGTGGCTAGCTGTTCAAAATATAATACATGCCGCCCACCACACAATACTGGTTAATCAAGCACTATGCATCACCTCAGAATGGCAAGACCATCATACAGTTTGGAAATGCACCCAGAAACATTGACGCAGATGACGCAAATGTGTTTTCATAAACAGACGACAAACAATCAAACGATCGGTTACAGAGCAGCAGATATTTCCTGTCAGGCAGCAGACATGGCCTCAGCAAAGAGGCATAACACCGACAGCGACGGCCGCCACTTTCAGGAGCGGTGGAAAGTTCAATACTTTTTCACTTAAAATTAAAAGAGCTGCATTTTTCCCATTTGTATGTTTTGTTTTGTTTTAATAACCTATTAAAGCAGATGGACCACAGGTATATTAACATTATCTAATCTGGCCCTATTCAAAACGACCCGGCCTCAGAATGAGCCGCTCATATCATCATGAGGAGCAGGTCTTCGTCAACAAAGATCACCATTTTGCACCACCATGTTTCTATAGTAGCACACAAAAACAGGCAGCATTGAAAAAAAACACAGTTTTGTTTTTCTTCTAACATTAAATTTCTTTTATTTTTGTTTTACAGATTTAAATAACATTATATCTTTATAATACAGTATTAATATTACTGGATAATTCAACTCCTCCAACTCCAAAAAACCTCCTGAATGTCTGGATCTTATCAGAGGAGGAGGGTGACACGCATTGCCAGGTACTAGAGATAGGTAACGTTACACGCATTTATTCCTGTCACTGTGTGTGTGTGTGCGTGTGTGTGTGTGTGTGTGACTGTCACTCTGTCACAGGTGCAGCAGTAGTGTCATCATAAACAGAGAGAGAAAATCAATACGCTGCATGCAGCTCTTCAATGAAATTAATTTTTACTTTTGCAAATAGTAAAATCTGCACTAAAGTTGCACGAGATTTTAAAGTCACGCAGAATTCAAGAGGATTGACTTAATTTGTGTGAGTTGTTGCAACAAAACATCAATAAAATGGTGGAGGGACTGATTACTCTCTGTTTTCTGCTCTCTGTGACCTCCGACATCTCTGCAGTTGCTCCCTCTCCTCTATTTTCAACTGCTGGTTTTACCAAATCTGCAACACACTCACTGACACACATCCTCACCTGCAGGAATCCACTCCAGACTCAGGCGCCACACTGCACCACCTGTATCATTCATCTCGCCAAGTTACACAAGGCCCGCGCTATAAGTCATGTGGACTCCGATTGTGACGGAGAATTAATAAAACCATCAATTAGGCTCGCTCTTCAGCTCATTTATAACAAAGAGAGGCCTCGATAAAGTGGGCTCACTTCATTATTTCTGAATTTAACAATCTCCTCTTTGCACTTACGCTGCGCCTGCAGTCAGATTATGAAGCTGATAATCAATGATGAGAGAACTCTGCTCGCTTACTGAATTAGGCCTTTAACAGATGGATAATTTCCACTCTTCAGACACAGAGAGGCTCCCAGAGCTGCAGACTGGAGGCCTACAGGGCGACTTTTCATCTGCACACACACACACACACACACACACACACACACACACACACACACACACACACACACACACACACACACACACACACACACACACACACACACACACACACACACACACACACACACACACACACACAGTCGTTCTGGCTACAGAGGGTTGCGTTTCTAAAGGCAGAGGGTGAGTTTTAATCAATAGCTACCCAAACAGTCATATATTATTTACAATGGCAGTCTGTTTAAAATAATCAATACGGAGGTTTTCACCACCCACCTGCAGCTCAGACCGTGACACAGTAAATTCAGAGAGCAACTGGTAGCCTTTTTGTTTTGACTGGTTTGCTTTGATTTCTCTCCA
>NW_024631625.1:0-2086 GCF_008729295.1 Plectropomus leopardus
TTTTTTTTCTTTACTTTTTTCCTCATTCTGTGGGAATGAGGTGGCCTGTCTTCCTTCCTCTTTGGCTTGCCACCCAGACACCCCTCCTTTACTTGCTCACGCACAGGCCTCTTACCAATTAGTCAGCAGTGTAGCCGCTGCCGGCGTGGACAGGACTGTAGGGACCTCTCAGTCCCGGCTCTCCTCCCTGTCCAATCTTCTCACAGACAACAGATGTCCTGGTTTCTGAGGGAACATACATCTCTTTGCTAGCCTCTTGCAGCCTTTGCTACAAAATAAAAATCCTTCCCCGTCTTCTCCAAACCTGCCACATCCCAGAACTCTTAGCTAACAGGAAAGAGATTAGCTGTTGAAGGAAGCCAAGATGCTCTCCAGCACACAAGCTCCTTTGCACACAAACACAGTCCACCACCAGTGAGAGCTCCTTTTCCTTCTTATTTACCCTGACACAAAAACAGATAAATTACACAGGATGGTTGCCGCCGCTGATCTATCTAATGAAAAGCATCTGGCGTCTCCCCCTGCTAACCAACATACACCATGTTCACCTAGGCCTGAGCACAGTAATGGGAACAAGCTGTTTGGTCAACAAACAGGCCTGTAAACACAAAATGTACTGAGCTTTACACTCTATGCATTTAACAAAGTTTAAAATTATGAGTGCATTGGAGCAACAACAAAAAGAACATACATGTTGACAGTGGTCACTCAGGTGTTTACTTCTAAAAAGTGTCAGCACAATTTACTGTAATTTAAGTCTATCATAGATCGAAAAGATAATGGATCAGTCCTGAAAAGTAACATTTGTTGCTCACTATTGTTACTGTTAATGGGATTATGGATTAGCAGGGATTATTGATCTGTCTGTGTCTCGCTGTCACTTCCTCATCTCATCATTGGCCCACACATGGTTGATTCCCAAGATCAGTAAATGGTGGCTGCGACTGTGGGGCTAATGCAGGGGTTAATGCTATATTGGTGAAGCATTAAAGAGAGATTTTCAGAAACCACCTGCTACCATTATAGTGCTGTTCTCACAACATGATCAGATGGCATCATAATGTTCATTCATACTAACATAATGCTAAAGGAGGACTGTGACTGTAGAAACCACCTCCAATACAGTATCCATATTAGGCCATCCTCAGGTCTCAGAGTCAGGTGTCTGACCTCAGAAAAAAAGACATCAGGTCTCAGGAATAACTCCGTCAGGTCTCAGGAGAAACTCCAGCGGGTGTCAGATAAAACAGTCTCAGACAAACCAGCCTAAAAAAAAAAAAAACACCCTCATTTATTTATCTATTAAATTCAGTCGTGAAATGTCATTAAAAAAGGACGGCCTCTGAGTGGAAAACACAAAAATCTCATCAAGATGTGACCATAACAAACCCTGGCACTGCAAGATCAGGTGGAAGTTCTGGCTGACAGCTGTGGATTAGGAGTTAGAAAGCACTGGAGGATACTTTTACACTGTGCTTACTAACTCTGAAAACAATAAAAAAAACTGAGTAGACGATAGCTTCAACAAGTTACAGTTTAACCTTAATAGTACATTGATTTTTGTGGATACTTCTTTCACTTTTTTGCTTTCAGCTGACATCTTGAACAACTGTATGAAAAAAGAAATATAAGAAGCAAACTGCAATATTATAATAATACTGCTGGACTTTAAAATTAACTGTACTGTGCAGCAATTAGTAGAAATCTACAGCTTCCAGGCCTCTCTACAATAAAGTAATTTATCAAAGTATAATTTTAGAACTGTGAGTCAGTATGCGAATCAAGTTAGGAAAAGGCTACCATTCCGTGTCACATATGCAGAGAGCCTTTAGGCAAGTTTGTATAATTTATACTTGGTTCACATTATTAAGTCACTAAGACTGTCTTAGACCACCTTTTTGAATATCAAATAAAAATCCAAAACATAATTAGATTTGACTGTTTTTTAAATGCTTTAACATGATATAGCATCTTGAAAAAATGACCCAAAATGCAAGGCTATAGTATGGCAAAAATGGCAAAATATGACATGTCTCAAAAACAGCAAAAACCAGTTTAAAACAACTTAAAATAGCGTGGAGAGACA
>NW_024631626.1:0-2952 GCF_008729295.1 Plectropomus leopardus
TTCACATTGTGGAATAAAAGTCCTGTCATCTGTAAATATGTGTCAGACATCAATCTGAAATAAACAGTATAGACAAACCTGCCTTTCCTTTCTTTCTATTTGTGTGTGTGTGTGTGTGTGTGTGTTTGTGTGTTTGTGTGTGCATGTTGTGCAGAGAGGCACCTTTTTAAACAGATTATCAAGTTGTATTTTATGTATACACACACACACACACACATATATATATCAATAATTTCAGTCAGTGTTTATACCTCTCATACTCAAGTACTGTACTAAAGTACAAATCTAAAGTACATTTATTTCACTTCAGTATTTTAAACTCATTCCACTTTCTACCTCTACTCCAGTACACTTCAGATGGAAATATTGTACTTTTTACTCCACCACTATTATGTGACAACATTAGCTGCCAGTTGCTGCACTAAATTAGATTTTTGCACACAACCCATATGAAAATATACAATTGCAGTTTAAACGATTATTAATTAATTAGAAAACTAACTAGAAACTATTTTGGTAATTGTTGGTCCTTATTCATGCAAAAAAACCCCAAAAAAACATTACATGGTTTCAGCGTCTCAATTATAAGAAGTTCCTGTTTTTCCTTTAAATTAATTAATTTGTTTTATTGATTAAATTCATTTAAAACAGCAATACATGAGTACTTTTACTTTTGATACTTGAATTAATTTCACTGATTGTACTCACATGCCTTTATGTAGGTAACATTTTCAATTCAGAGCTTAAACTAGTAACAAAGTACTTTAACAGTGTGGTATTTGTACTTTTATTTAAATCTAAATTCTGAATACCTCTTCCACCACTGCTGCTGACACAGCAAAACTTTGCCATCGCTGGGGTTTTAGTTTCCTGTAATACCAGTACAGACATTAAACAATCGCATTTACTGTGTTTAAGATAATTTAACAGGACTTTGATTCTAATACTGCTAAAGTTCTTCTTCTTACAGCCTTTATTTGGTGGCACCACCTCAATGTACCAGTGTGTTTTCACAAGGCATAACACCTGGCCTTCTATGGTGTTTAGGGGGCGTTACCTATACTGATAGATGACTTATGATCAATTAGGACTCATTACTCAGCACACCTGGATATGAGCAGATTTGAATGGTTAACAAAGTTTGGAGCTGACATCTCTTTTTTTTTTCTTTTACAGGAAATCAGAGGAAATATAAGAGAAACCAAGAGGATGATGCTGCATGAGTCAAGTCAAGTCAAGTCAATTTTAATCATAGAGCCCATTATCAAAAAAACAGAACCCCTGTAACGGGAAAAAAGAGGAAGAAACCTCAGGAGGAGCAGCAGAGGATGATGAGAGATCCCTCTTCCAGGATGGACAGATGTGCAATAGATGTCTTAAATAACAAATGAAATACTATCATGGCAAAGGAGAAAGAGAAAAAGAGAGGGGGGGGGGTGATCAGCATGATCACGGCATCAGCACAACCAGGACCAAGACCACGGTCAGGGCGAGCAGGGGTACAGTGTCAGTGCAGCCACAGCACAAGCACAACCAAAGGCAGGGTCATAGCACCAGCACAGCTATCACCACGATAAGGCACAGCCAAGGTTGCAGCCAGGATCCAGGAAAACTAGAAAACAAGGGAGCAGGAATGCTCCAGAGAGGCAACGGGATTAGCATAGTGCAGTTCAACAGACACAGCCTCCGTAATCGCGAGCCCCAGGTAGTGACAGTACTACATGGCTATAACAGATGCAAGGCTAAGCTAAACTACTGCATAGCTGTCACAGAATCGAGGCTAAGCTAAGCTAACAAACGTGCTATCACAGATACAAAGGTAAGCTAAGGGGTAAGTGTAATGCAGTAAACAGACGAGTGATTTTTAATATGGAGGGAGTAAGAGAAAGAAAAGGAGCTCGATGTATCATAGAAAGTCCCCCAGCAGATTAAACCTATGGCAGCCTAACTAGGGGCTGGTCCAGGCAACCTGAGCCAGCCCCAATTATACGCATTATCAAAGAGGAAGGTCTTAAGTCTACCCTTAAAAGTGGAAATAGTGTCTGCCTCCCTACTGAAACTGAAAAATGGTTCCATAAGAGAGGAGCATGGGGCCCATTGTTCAGTGGTAAGAGAGGGTAAGAAACGAACTGTGCCTTACGTGGGATGGAAAAGTTTGTTGCAGTATCCAGTCACTTTGGAGAATAATTTTGAATTCATCGTAAATAAATGTAAGTTGTTGTTTGTTGGTCTTAGCTTTAGAAAACACTCATTTCAGACGCAGCTCCTACATCAAATTACATAACCTTGGGGACCAAACAGCCACAACAGTGAAGTGCAAAGAAGTGAAAAGCTTTTGGTTTGATGGCAAAATCAAACCAAACTCACAGGCGTCTAAGTGTCGAGGGTGTTGGCAGTTCTGCGGAGTTTTGTTGCATTATACTTCATTTCCATCATTAGACTAATGAGATTTAAAAAAAAAATCATGGTTGGTCATTAAATTTGCCCAACCCTCTTCCAATAAAAGGCCGTGATATTACTGCAACAAACATTTCCAGACGACACGGAGAAGACGGGGATGCTCATTAACTGTGCTGACCTCTCACAGTCATGATTCTGACAGGTTTCCTCTTTCTGCTCTTCTTCACAGGTAAGCTGAAACAGTCCTGTACGATGTATGGGGGTGTGAAATTTATGTTGACATCCCAAAACAGTTGAGGTGAACTAAGTTTGTTATACAGCATAAAAATAAATATTATTTCATGTAGTCATAGTTGTAGAAGTCTTGCAACTTCAGAAACGTTTTGATAAAAGATATGTTAATGATGTAAACAGCAAACAGAAAAGGTTTTCAGTAAATGTTGTCAGTTGTAAATGCATGAGGATTTGCATGGGTTGATGCTGGATGCATTTGAACCATGGGGAGCAGATGAATCTCAAATGCAGAGCCCCACGTAAACGTAAATGACTGTA
>NW_024631627.1:0-5588 GCF_008729295.1 Plectropomus leopardus
AATGGTTTATACTTATTTTTAAGCCCTTTTTTGTCTTCTTTTTTTGTATTTGTTGTGCTAATTATCAGATAATGTTTTTGTACATTTTTACTAATGTCTTCAAATTTTGGGGTCATTTCTTATTAAGTTGCTCATTGCCTTTTTGCTATGTTTTGAGACAAAATCAAGACAATTTGCTCTGGTTTCAAAAGGTTAAGGCGTTTTGCATTATACAAACATACACACACACATACAAACACACTGCACATATACACACGTCACTCCATATTGTACCCAGCACTTATCCCTCCCTGCCTCCATAGGGCTGGATTTTGATTGACAGCTGAAACAGCGGGGGGGGCACAAAGTCACAATGTAAAAAACTTCCTCTGGTAGCTGTAGCTTGTTAGCAAAGGGACAGATGTTTGCAGTGGTAGTGAGGAATAAAGGCCTTACAGTTCTACACCCACTGATCATGACATCTGCAAGGAAATGTTAAAGATGTTTAAACTGCTTCCAAACTAGCTATCAATCCTGTGAAATCTACATAAGCGAGTATACTTTTCCTCTGTGGAGGTTTGTTACTAATAGCAGGCCAAGTTGCAAGATGTTCAAAAACTGGGCTCTTTTGCATCCACGTATTAATCTGGCCATCAGTCAGCATCATAGTCTAATAAAAAACAGTGAAAGTTGATGCTTTCTGCAAATACAATAGAATTAAAACTTATTTTGATTTAAGTATTTTATTTAAAGCTACAGTTGGCAAATTATATAAAATTAATTTCTGTCACATTTGCTGAAACTGTCACTGTATCCTGACAGCAGTACATGAGACAGAATGTCTGTGAAAAAAACCCATGTTCCTTCCCGTTGTAAAGCTTTTAATGATGTTTGCTTGTCCGCCTCGGCTGAAGGAAACAACCAATCAGAGCAGAGGAAACTCTAATGCAGCTATCAATTATGTCAAATGCTGCTCGTGAATTGAGGTCCAACTGTGAAACTAGGCACAGATGTTGATGTCGGTTCTTCCTATCATTGTGAAGCAGAATTCACCAAGCGTTGGATTGTTCACCCACTAATAGGGAACGTGAGCTGGGTTTAGACCGTCGTGAGACAGGTTAGATTTTTATTTGATCAGCGCGATCAAATAAAAATCAAGATTCTGTTACTGTGTTGCCTGTTTCTCACCTCAAATGTATTTTTTATTTTTTAGTGTACTGTTTAGCTGTAAAGTGAGAAAGTTTGTGATTGCCGTGTTAAACACAGTCGAGCTAAAACAAAGCACTGCTCACTAGCTGGAGACAACTCTCTCATTTTAAAGCCACTGGGACTAGGAGCAGTACTGGAGTAGGAGAAAAGACATGATTGAAATGTCCTTTGAAACCAATCCTTGAGAACAGGGACGAATTATATATATAAAAAAAAAAAACGTACAAAAAACGCATCAAATCACTTATTTCATTTCTGGGGAGAAACATTTTTTTTAAATTTATATGTATGAAATAACTTTGATTTAAAAAATGTTTTGATATGTTTTCATTTTTTAACTTCTTAACTTTCCCCAGTAAAGACTTCACAACTTCAAGTAATAATGAAATGTGTTAAAAGCCTTTAAAAAATCTAAAACTAACAGGACGAACAAAAAAAGTCAGTGTAAAGCTGTACTGCTATATTCATCTATGTTTTAAAGTATATATATATATATTTAAATGTTGGCCCTTTAAAGATATGCCCTAGATTTTTGTCAACTCCATCAGAATTCTACAAAAACATAATTTAATTGGGCATAAAAGGAGAAAGCCATGCCGCAAGGATTGCTGTTTCACTTTCCAAAAAGTAAGGTTTTTGTCCCAGTTCTCAACAAAAAGAAGTGGTGTACTACAGTGTGGATATAGTGACAGTTTTAGCAAATATGACAGAAAATTGTTTTTATAAAAATTACCAACTATAGCTTTAACCCAAAATGCCAAACATCTTCTGGTTCAAGCCTCTCAAGTGTGAGGCTTTGCTGCTTTTCGCCGTTTTGAATTACGCTGAATCGGACATCTGTGGATTTTGGAGTGAGCAGTCTGATAAAACAAACAAGCCGAAGACATCATCAGAAATCAGAAGTGGCAAAAATAATTCTTACACAGAATTTAAACCTCCAACAAAATCTAAAATCGTCCTCATTATAAGTAAATAAAGTACTTTTAACTAATTTAATTTAAGTTGGACTTCACATATGCACAAGACATCCATGTGCACCTGTACCGGCCTACACACACACACACACACACACACACACACACACACACACACAGACACAGCAAGTTCGCATCATGTTTCCATGCTCTCTGATGCCGAGATCAATCAACCTGATCCTGGAATGAGACTGTACAAACAGATGTAGATAAAAAAGAGGCTTCACTTTTTGCTGCTTTACACACACAACACAAACATGTGTGTATCTCTCCTCATGTGCGCACACACACACACACACACACACACAAACACACACACAGAGCGGCTGGTCTGAATCAAAAAGAGTGTATCCTGATACTGTTTTTACAGGACCAGAGGGGGTTTGGAAAACAGCCGTGCGCCTTTAACCGCTGGAACTCTAAAACCAAATAAACAGTGCAAAAGTGCTCCTTAACCCTACGCAAACACACACATTCATTCACACACACACACACACACACACACACACACACACACACACACACACATACACACAGCATAGTGTGCAACCTGCAGTTTGCATCCACTTCATGTGCCTATCGGATGTAGAAATCAGAAAGAACTTGTTAATGTGTCGAATGTGGGGAGCTGACAGCTTGACAGTTTGTGTGTTTTAGGCCGCACACAGACCTCACTGTACACGACAGCACACGGTTAACTAATGTTGGCCAGAGTGTGTTTACACACACACTTAACATGCTCATCTGGGAGCGTACAACTCACTTTTACATTTACAGTAATGCAGCTACGGTAAACACCATATGAAGGTGGGGGGTTAAAGTGTGTGATTGGTACGTGAGGAATGGTGCACAGCTAGGATGCTCAACTTGCTTTGCTTGGGGGCCACTTTTGCAAAATGATAGGATGCCAGGGGCCAGTCGCAGCAGTCCTATATATGCTTCTAGGATTTTAGGATGTTTCTTGGATTTAGAACATTTCTCAGATTTCAGCATGTCTCTATGGTTTTAGGACATTTTATAGGATTTAGCATGGTTCTTGGACTTCAGTAGTTTTGATGATGATGTTAGGACATTTCTCTAGTTTTAGGACATTTCTCAGATTTTAGGACATTTCTTGGATTTTGGACATTTCTAGGATTTCAGCATGTTTCTAGGATTTTAGGACGTTTCTAAGATTTTAGGTAATTTCTACAATATCTGGACATTTCTAGGTTTTTTTTATAGACATTTCTAGTGTCTTAGGACGATTCTAGGATTTTTGGACATTAAGGTCTTAGCTAGTACCTCTGTCGGGTAAGCAAAGAGATCCTTCACTGGCATTTTTTTGATAGACAAGCTCTATTTTGATGCTATTATATGCACATTATGTATACTAAAAGTACTAAAACAATTCCCAGTGTTGAATTACTTTATTTTTATTGTGAATTAGAAAATGGTCAGGGATCCACCTGGTACCCTATCAGGCGTCAGATTTGCCCTGGAGGCTGTAAGTTGAGTATCACAGGTGTACAGTGAATAAGTGTGCGTGTGTGTGTGTGTGTGTCTGACAGACACATTTATCTTGTGATGCACTGAGATGATTGGAAATTGATTTTTCACGTCCCTCTATCCCTCTGTCCCTGTGATCTACGACAAGAGACAGCACACACACACACACACACACACACACACACACACACACACGTGAACTGTCACACACATGTGCACACGCACAGTACATGCATACACATGTGATTGGCAGTCTGATTTAGTGAGGGGCTCTTAAAGGAGTGCAGGAGGCCACTCTCAACCCTATTCATCACTCAGACCACCAGACAGAGAGAGAGGGTGAATAGTAAGTTTTCCCCCTACGAGGAAATTGACTTCTCAGGGATTTAGGAGTGGATTTTCTCCCTCAGTTTTGTGCCAAGGCACCTGATTCAATTTCATCTTTAGTTAAATGGTTTGGTAGAAATCCCACCCACAACTTTCCCTCTCTTTCTCTCTTTATTCTCTCCTGGCTTCCTCTCCCCTTCCACCCTCTTTTCTGTCTCTCTTCCTTTTTCTCTGAAATTGGTCTTTTGGACTTCCCCAAAGTTTAACCCCTAACCTCTGCCCTTGTGCCTAAAACCAGGAGGTTACCTTCATTAAAAGAGGCTCCTGCTGAGCCCAGTGTGTGTGTATAAGAGTGCGTGAGTGAGCTTGTGTGTTTTTTTTTAAGGGGCCGGAGGTATTAAATCCGCACAGGAACTATATCACGCTGCTAAGTTAAGAACCCTCTGAAACATGCACACACACACACACACGCACGCTCACACACACACACACTCTGCTGCTGGAAACTGACAGCTGACAGCACACTGCCATGATGCAAAGATGGAACGCACACTTCACTTCAAGGAATACTTCACCCACAAAATCACCATTTTTATGTACAGTATATCAGTCCATACCATGTTATCTTGAAAACCATAAAGAAAATGTTTTTCTCCCATGGAAATCGCTGATCAGATTGATTGATAAACTGGTAAACCTGAAAGCTTAAAACTTATTTTGCCATAAGCACCAGGTAGCAACTCCATGAAAAGAATTGGTGCCACCTTGGTGTCTGATATGTAGGTATTATTAGATTATTCATTTTAAATCTATGCCTGTAATCCACTCCAGTAAAAACTAAAGAACTTGATTTTAAATGATTTATTTCTTTTAATCTTTTTAAACATTTAGTAACTAATGTAACCTTTTACATCTGATCTCTTTACTCTTTTATTGTAAATCTGTATCCTTTACTTTGTTTGATATTGCGCTTGATAGAGCACTTTGACTTGCCCCGTTGTATGAAATGTGCTATGCAAATAAAACTGCCTTGCCACTTTGTGCTCATTCATTTTAAATGGTAGTACAGCTGGTGACACAATACAGCTGCTGGCATTGAACTGTATTTATATTCATTTTGTCAGACAAGTTTGCAATCAGAAAATTGTGATAAAATTGTGAAGTTGCCTTGGTAAACAGGTAGCATTTATAAACAAATAACTTTTTTAAAAAAACAACTGTTTAGCTTTCTGATAACAGAAACAGAAAAATGTGTGAATGGAAACTTAGAGAAACTCATTACAAGAACGGACAGAAAAAAGATTTAACCAGCTGAGACTGCAAAATTTGGCTGTGTCTCTGGCAGATGTTGGTTGTGATGCACAATTTTGTTTTTTTGCAGAGTAAAAGAGGAAGAAGACAAGGGGATTTGGCAGTTTTCATATTGCTTTGATTGATATCTTTATGAAATTGTCCTAAAAAACTAAATCATGGACACACAAATTTAGTCCAGATCGTGTGGACAAAATCTTTCTCTTAATCTCCTGACCTTCCTCTTTGTCCGTTTTACTCACCTCTGGTGGCCTTGGATGTGTGTGTGTGTGTGTGTGTGTGTGTGTGTGTGTGTGTGTG
>NW_024631628.1:0-1235 GCF_008729295.1 Plectropomus leopardus
CCAAAGTCCACTGTTCTCTCTTTGCAGACAACTTCCAGTGTCTCCAACGCTCTGAAACAGTTTGTCAGGCCGGAACAGCTGGACGGAGAAAACTCCTACAAATGTGCCAAGTAAGTTATTTACAAACGAAAAGAATTTAGAAAAGATGAGGGGAGAGAGAGAGAGAGTTTCGTTTGTTTAAATAGCCTCTTTCACACATTTCGCACTGTTGTGCTGTCTCACCAGTTCTGTATATAAGGTACAATCAGGGAAGGGGGACAGAGTTGTCTCACCTCTGAGACTGGAACAGCACTGAAACGATGTCTATAAAAATGGGACAGCCGGCAGGATGGGATCATGGGCAGCATGATTTTAATGGCGTGTTATATGTGTGACGCACCACAGAAGATTTAAAAAGTAGCTGATAGCAGCTAGCGGCTAACTCAGAGGAGAAGAGCAGTAAATTTTTGCAATTTGGGTAAAGACTGAGATTCAGGAGCTCCTTCCTCTCTGAGCAGAGGAGGAGGTCGGCTGCTGGGGTGGAAATGATTGTTATTGTTAGGCCACTGTTATTGTTAATAAAGAGCTGCCCATATCTATGTTATATGTCACACTAAGCTGATTCTGGTGTGTTACATTTAACGCCCATCACGCCTCTTTTGATTCTGCGATTGCTGGCAGTCTGTCTAAAACCACACTTTGGAGCGCCATGATGCCGCTGTCATTTGGCTCCGTGTAAACATGCAAAGTCAGCAAGAAAAAGGAACTTTGCAGTGGCTCTATAGCGCCATCTCTGTGTAAAAGGGTCTCATGTGCCAGCTAGCTAACTAAACGTTTATGTCCCTCAGCTGCAACAAAATGGTCACAGCCTCAAAAAGACTAACTGTCCACCGCAGCTCCAACGTCCTCACCCTCTCACTCAAACGCTTCGACATCTTCAGTGGGGGAAAAATCACAAAGGTATGATGACATGTGCGGGCTATAATGTCCAGAACCATCACAGAGCTGCAGGACAGCACCTGACATTTACTGCTTTTCTTTGAGTGAACATTTGATATTAACCAGCTGTCGTTGTTCTTTGGTCATCAGGATGTGAAATATCCGGAGTACCTGGACCTGCGGCCTTTCATGTCTCAGTCCCAAGGGGAGCCCCAGATCTACGAGCTCTATGCTGTGCTGGTCCACTCTGGATCCAGCTGTCATGCTGGACACTACTTTTGCTACGTTAAGGTACTGACTCTGCTCTGGATCGCTGC
>NW_024631629.1:0-3855 GCF_008729295.1 Plectropomus leopardus
AAAAAAAACAGAAGTACTACTGACAACCATTAAACTCTCAACTGTTAGACAACAGACGACTAAAACACTTCTTACAACTGTATAAATTCTCAATCTTTATACCACCTTTTATTACAGTTTCAATGTCTTTATCCGTCACAGAGATGAGTAAATACAAATAAATCTGCTGCACTCAAACTCACCTGCTTCTGTTTCAAAATAAAAGTCCTGTGACAACATCTTTTTTGACAGAGTCCCATCAGTTGTTGGCACTTTATTGTGAAACATGTGCAGGGTCATGTTTTTGACTTTGCAGGAGCTTGAACAACTTCATTAATGAGTGGAATATGTGCTTATGAATGCGAAAATAAAGAACTCACAGCAGCAGGCAGCTCTGCAGAAGTGTCACAGTAACAACGCTGTCAGTGTGAATACCAAGAGTGTGCAACATGTTGCAGTTTAGTGAGGTTGCCCTCATGCGCTGCTCAGCCGTGCAATTTGTTACAGGCGAAGATAACGACACACTCTGAAGTCAAACAAAGGATGCAAGCCAAAAAACTCCTGTCATAAATGTTGAAAAAGGAGTTTCCGAATATCTTAACCCTGGCAGGAGTTTTCCAAAATGACTGTTTCCAGTGACCAAAAACTCTGTTTGCATGTGTACGAAAGGCCAAAACGTATAGAAAAAGCTGTTTCTAAAAAATATACTTCTATTTATGGACTAGGCCAGAGTCAATGGGCAATTTAAATTGTTTTTTGGTAAGAAGCCTGAAATAAGATCTGTGATTAACACAAGCTGAAGAGACTTTCATGTTTTGTTCTACAACATCAAGTACCTCAGTAAAAACTTCACTGTGACCTCTGAAGCTTTTATGTGTCTTAAAAAGGGTGTTGGCTAACAAGTGGCTGAATGACACTACACAAGGTCATCACAATGAGCCGCACCTAACACAACTTTACAGCCTCATAGTGGCAGCGATGACAACCATCATGTAGTTCATCATAGCCTAAAGTTAGATTTTTTCTTCTGTCAATTACATTCACAATTACATTCAAAGTAATCCCATATGCTTTTTGACCAAGGAACCAGGGCGACGCTGGCTTCCAGGTAGAAAAAAGTCATCCCTGCAGCACTCTATTAACTTTTGTCAGTTACCAGAATAAGATCAGCATAATTCATGCCACGATGACTGCTGCAGTAAAAAGTGTTTGAAAATTGCTGTGTTTGATGGTGATAGACTTGTGTTTCTGCTGTTCTCCTCCACAGATTTGCTGGTCATTGATGTCGTCCTGGATTTAAGCCTCCCGGCCTCCTTTGAACCACTCATTCAAACATACAGAGAGAGGGTGGCCAGTCTCCCTCTGCCCTACAGCCTCAGTCCATCTGTAACAATATTAGACTTAAATTTCACCACATGTAAGAGCTTTTGCTGCCTTATTTGTTTCCTTTTGTTATTTAAACGGATGATTTAATGCTGTTTTATCAAGCAGTGTCTAATTTGACGTTTTTTGAAACATCTCTTCAAGTGTGTGCCCAAAACTCCACCGGAGGACTGCAGTGTCAGTGTGAAGAGCAGTTTGCTTGGTCATGTGACAAGTGTGACCGCTATGGTGCATGCAGTGATTCCATCAGTCAGTCCTGTAGGTGCATTCATGGACTTCCTTCTGACGGAGAGTTCTGTGAACCAGTCACAAGTAAGCATTGCTCTTATGTAGCTGTTCCATTAATAACGATTCTGTCTGCAAAAAGGGAAACCGTTGATTGTATCTGGCTGTGTTATGTATTTTGACCTAAACATGGTTTGGCTCAACAAAGAGTCGCTTCTAAAGCGATCTGAGTTTGATGATAATATTGATTATATCTGAATCCCCAAGAACGTGGCTCAATTATTTAATCTCCAATATTGCTCCACAGATGTCGCTCCATGTCCATCGCCGACTCCTGGTATGGAAACATTTATTGCTTTGTCTTGCATGGACATATTTTAATAATCTAAGAGTGTTAGTAGCAGAAGTTGGAAAATAAAAAGCATTTATCAGTCTTAAAGAGCATTAGAACATGTTGCTTTTATTTTATTTTATATTTTTTAACAGTGACAACACCAATGGTTACAACGACAACGGCAATGGCCACAACAACGCCAATGATCATAACAACGCCAACACCGACTTCTGGTAGGGGAATATTTCTATCTTTGCTTTGCATGGACTAAGTACAAATGACTTACCAGTTGCATTGTTAAATATTGTCAATGTATGAAAGACGTTTTTATCAAAAAGCCTTAATCAAGTTTCCCTGGAAGACACTGGCAGTGTCAAGAAAACTGTATCTGCTGCACAAAAGCATTTTCCATGTTTTAACAATATGTGGCTGAGAATTCTCAGTTCTAAGACAAAAAAAACAGAAGTACTACTGACAACCATTAAACTCTCAACTGTTAGACAACAGACGACTAAAACACTTCTTACAACTGTATAAATTCTCAATCTTTATACCACCTTTTATTACAGTTTCAATGTCTTTATCCGTCACAGAGATGAGTAAATACAAATAAATCTGCTGCACTCAAACTCACCTGCTTCTGTTTCAAAATAAAAGTCCTGTGACAACATCTTTTTTGACAGAGTCCCATCAGTTGTTGGCACTTTATTGTGAAACATGTGCAGGGTCATGTTTTTGACTTTGCAGGAGCTTGAACAACTTCATTAATGAGTGGAATATGTGCTTATGAATGCGAAAATAAAGAACTCACAGCAGCAGGCAGCTCTGCAGAAGTGTCACAGTAACAACGCTGTCAGTGTGAATACCAAGAGTGTGCAACATGTTGCAGTTTAGTGAGGTTGCCCTCATGCGCTGCTCAGCCGTGCAATTTGTTACAGGCGAAGATAACGACACACTCTGAAGTCAAACAAAGGATGCAAGCCAAAAAACTCCTGTCATAAATGTTGAAAAAGGAGTTTCCGAATATCTTAACCCTGGCAGGAGTTTTCCAAAATGACTGTTTCCAGTGACCAAAAACTCTGTTTGCATGTGTACGAAAGGCCAAAACGTATAGAAAAAGCTGTTTCTAAAAAATATACTTCTATTTATGGACTAGGCCAGAGTCAATGGGCAATTTAAATTGTTTTTTGGTAAGAAGCCTGAAATAAGATCTGTGATTAACACAAGCTGAAGAGACTTTCATGTTTTGTTCTACAACATCAAGTACCTCAGTAAAAACTTCACTGTGACCTCTGAAGCTTTTATGTGTCTTAAAAAGGGTGTTGGCTAACAAGTGGCTGAATGACACTACACAAGGTCATCACAATGAGCCGCACCTAACACAACTTTACAGCCTCATAGTGGCAGCGATGACAACCATCATGTAGTTCATCATAGCCTAAAGTTAGATTTTTTCTTCTGTCAATTACATTCACAATTACATTCAAAGTAATCCCATATGCTTTTTGACCAAGGAACCAGGGCGACGCTGGCTTCCAGGTAGAAAAAAGTCATCCCTGCAGCACTCTATTAACTTTTGTCAGTTACCAGAATAAGATCAGCATAATTCATGCCACGATGACTGCTGCAGTAAAAAGTGTTTGAAAATTGCTGTGTTTGATGGTGATAGACTTGTGTTTCTGCTGTTCTCCTCCACAGATTTGCTGGTCATTGATGTCGTCCTGGATTTAAGCCTCCCGGCCTCCTTTGAACCACTCATTCAAACATACAGAGAGAGGGTGGCCAGTCTCCCTCTGCCCTACAGCCTCAGTCCATCTGTAACAATATTAGACTTAAATTTCACCACATGTAAGAGCTTTTGCTGCCTTATTTGTTTCCTTTTGTTATTTAAACGGATGATTTAATGCTGTTTTATCAAGCAGTGTCTAATTTGA
>NW_024631630.1:0-3071 GCF_008729295.1 Plectropomus leopardus
GCAATGGCGATTTTAGGGGGTGGCCTGGGGTGGCCGGGGCCACCCCTGAAATCTCATTGGCCACCCCTGCGGCCATCCCAGATCTGATAGGTAGTTGGTCAAGTTCGTCAACACGAGAAACAAGAGAAATTCTGTCAATCAATGATGACAGCCGATCAACTGATTTAGAGCCAGTTTTACATTTTGAACTATTACAGTAATGGTTTTACTGAGGCTGTGACAGCTGATCTCTGTTCAGCGTACGTCTGGCCAATGACCATACAGGTGGAGAGTCGGGTGACCCACGCACATTGCGTCTTACGTTGCACCTGCTGCAGCTGCTGGACTGTGAGGATGGTGAAAGGAGCTTCACATGCTGGATAAGAAAACCGGTGAAATCTGTCGGAGGTATGGTAATGCAATGTTTGTTTATATCGTAGTTCCCTCTGAATGTGTAGAAAAACTTCATCTAGCACTAAGTATCAGCTAAAAGAGTAAGACGAACTACACTGCAGTGGCTGCACTAGCTAGATTAAGTTTAGCAGCCTCAAACCAAGATAAGAATTGAACGTTAGTTTTCTTTTTTTTTCCTGATATCGCCAGTGTCTCCCCACAGAGGAAATTATAAACAGAAACGGACATGTGGTGTTAAACGTACGTGCTATAATAACCTGCTTCCTTATTGATGCTTTTATTTTGCCGTGTCGGTGCCGCGATCAAGTAGACTACACGTAGCGGAAACCATGAGATTTATCTATTGTTTACCTGAGTACTCGCGGGTTCCAGAGCCCCACGAACACCTGTATTTTGCACACTGATTCAAGCCCAAATTTATTATGATCTTGCTTGACGTTTGCTATTACTTAAAAGTGATTTCACTGACTGACTGACTGATTGATTGATTGATTGATTGATTGATTGAGTGAGTGATTGAATTACATTTCCCCAGGGATATTAGGAGAATAGTTACAGTATGAAGAGAAGCAGAGATATTCAGCCCTTCTTCCTCAAAAAAAGAAAAGACTCAGAATCAGCCACAGCTTCCAGCATCAGTGAAACATCAGGTCAGCAGCCTAGGAACAGTAGTGATGAAGGGCAGTCAGCTCCCCCTGCACAGGATGGTGGTAAGTCATGCTTGGATAGTTTGAATTTTCCATGTAGGCTCACATTCAAACTGTTTGCAGCTTGAATGTGTTTCCAGTTATACAATTGCACGTGTCTGAAACATCAGTAGTTCAGTTGTAAAAGACAGAAGAACAATAATAAAATGTGCATAATACACACACACACACACACACATATGTATGTATGATTGTGTGGGTGTAAAATATATCTATACATACATATATATATACAATTCTAATTATATTTCTCAGATATCTGTGTATTCCCACAGCTGACCAGCCACACCCAGAGGAGGATCCCACAGGGTCTGAAACTCCACCTGCGATGCATGGTACGTCAAGTTCTGTTATGTCCACATTTGTCATTCATGAACATTTATCTGAAGTTGTCGTGTACTCTCATAGTTGATTTAATTTCAATTTTTACTAAAGTGTATGCTATTCATTTGCTAATACACAGCACACTTAAACAGGCAATCTATTCTTTAAATCTCAATACAAAACATTATGAAAATTAAATCCTGAAGAGTTTGGTTTAGAACCTGCTCTATGTGTAAAGTGCCTTGAGATGACTTTTGTTATGATTTGGCGCTATACAAATAAAGATTGATTGATTGATTGAAAAGACGAAAGGAAAATGTGTGACACTAACCTGTCCACATACAGTCTGTGGATGTAATGGTTACTGTTTTTACTACTTCAGGCGATGGTGACACCGATGACAGAGAGGCTCCTCAGGCTCCTCATGCTCCTCATGCACAAATACATGCTGCCCCACCTGGACCTCACGGTATGTTCTGACATTTTTGCCTCTAAGTTTACACAACATTATGAGCGCCTTCCATTTAAATAACTTGGAAGCTGTAATACTGATCACAAATTCACTTTGTAACTAATCATTCTGAATGAAACTTCATAAAAACTAAAGTAAGGACTGATCATGATTATTCATAATTTACAGACGTTTCACAGTCCAGAGCAGCGGGTCCTACACAACCTCAACTTAAGGTATTTCCACGAACCATGCAAGGCAACAAGAAGAGGTCCTTCAACAGTGACTGGTATAAACAACACCCATGGCTTGAGTACTCCCAAAGCTAAGACTCTGCCTACTGTTTTCCATGTCGACACTTCTCTTTGCCAAACACCCCAGCATCTGTATTCACATCACAACTGGGATTCTCTCATTGGAAAAAGGCAATGTACAAAGATGGTGGATTTAAAGTACATGAAAAGTCAGAGGGTCATGTCAATGCCATGTTTGCATGGGGTGAGCACAAGAAGGCAATACTAACAGATTCTTCCATACGTGATGCCCTTAATGAAGCATACAACAAGAAAGTCCAAGAGAATCGAAAATATATTAAAACAGTGGCTGAAGTACTTCTTTTGACAGCAACACAAAACATTGCACAACGAGGTCACCGTGAGACAGAAGAGGTAGATAACAGAGGAAACTTTTTAGAAATCTTGGAAATGATTGCAAAGCATGACCCAGTGGTACAGAAAAAAATGAAGGGAAAGCAGAATGCCAAGTACACAAGCAGTGTAATACAAAATGAAATCCTAGAATGCTTGGCAAATATGGTCCGTGAGGAGATAATTCAGGAAGTGAAGGAAAGTGAGGTGTTCTCTGTGATTGCTGATGAAACCAAAGACCTGAAAAAGAAGGAGCAGCTCTCACTGGTACTTAGGTACTGCTATAATGGGGCAGTGCATGAAAGTTTTCTTGACTTTCAACAAGCCACACGATTAGATGCAGAAGGACTCAAGGACAAAATCATCCACTGTTTGGAAAGATATGGACTTGAGTACAGAACAAATCTTGTTGGACAAGGTTATGATGGAGCGTCAGTAATGAGTGGGAAACACTCTGGAGTGGCAGCCAGAATAAAGACTGGTGCAAAACATGCATTTTATGTACACTGCAATGCACATTGCCTGAACTTGGTACTCATTGATACTGTG
>NW_024631631.1:0-2428 GCF_008729295.1 Plectropomus leopardus
GGGTGCTCCATGGTGAGGAACATCAGAGCAAAAAACTCCCACACTTACTGTTTTCCTGGGGCCCGTGTACTGGACATAATTGATAAAATACCAGCCATATTAGCGCGCCACTCTGACTGCTCCAATATAGTCGTTCATGTAGGCTCGAATGACGTCACCAATCAACAATCAGAAATCCTGCGTGCGGACTTTCGGGAACTTTTGTCTGCCCTAAAGGACACTGGGAAACGCAGTTTTATAAGTGGCCCAATTCCCACCTTGGGTAGAGGCTGTGGCCGCTTCTCCCGTTTGTTGTCCCTTCACACCTGGCTAAAAGGTGAATGTAGAGTAGCTCAAATGGATTTTATCGATAACTTTGATTTATTCTGGAACCGGAGACAACTGTACAGACCTGATGGTCTCCATCCTAACTGGCATGGAGCCAAACTGCTCTCTGCAAACACTGACTATGCACTGGTTCAACCACAGTGTCCCTACACCAAATCAAACAGAAGTTGTGACTCATTAAATGTAAATCAAGGATCAGGATGACTTATAGCTACTCGTGATAGATTATTGTTCACCAACACAGACACTTCTTCCACAGCCACTATGTCAGCCTCACAAAACTCCTTTTGGCCCAGTAGTGCCCCCTTGCAACACCAGCTGCCCCCTACCCCAGATATCACCTCAGACACACCTCAGCCTACTGTTCTTAGCTCTAGTGCCCCCTGCTGTCTTCTTTCCGTTCAATCATCCACTAAACCCATCCAAACTGTCATTAGAAAGAGATCTCGCAGAAAAACCCACAAAAGTGGTGCAAATTGTCTGATTCCAGTGCCGTTACAGTCAGCTATGGAGTGCACTGATAGACCATCATCGATTCGGATCGCCCTGCTCAATGCCCGTTCTATAAGGAACAAATCCTTCATTTTGAACAATCTTTTTATGGAGAAATCTTTAGACTTCATGTTCCTGACTGAGACATGGCAGCAAGACATGCCCACCTGGTTGCTCTGTCATTGGAACCCCACGTCTTTCTGGACGTGGCGGAGGACTTGCTACCGTGTTTCAGGACAGATTTACTTGCAGACTGGTAAACTCTGACTCATTCTCTTCATTTGAGTTACAGATGATTAAGGTTGGTTACCCAAAGTCTTTCTACTGCATTTTGATTTATCGACCTCCTGGTGCTACTGGAGCCTTTCTAACGGATTTTAATGAGTTTTTATCAGCCACTATTAAACTGGAGAATGTTTTAATATTAGGAGATTTTAACCTCCATATTGATAATGTTTCCTGTAATATGGCTGCAGAACTACTCACTATTACAGAGTCTTTTAACTTTTAACATGTCTCTGGCCCCACACACATAAGGGGTCATACGCTGGATCTTGTTTTCTCCTTGGGTTTAAACATAGATGGCGTATGTCTAGAGGATGTACATGTGAGTGACCATAGCTGTATTTATTTTAATCTATCATTTTACCTGGATCCCTTGCCACCCAAACCACTGATTCAAAGGAGAATCATAAACCAGGCTGCTGCTGAAAGGTTCTCAAACTTGTTTGATGCAAACATGGCTCATAGTGATGTCGATGTTTTGGTTTCATCTTTTAACAACCAATGTACATCTATTTTAGACAGAGTGGCACCTTTGAAACAAAACAGAGCCCAGCATTCAACTTACTGCCCTTGGATAAGTGAAAGTATCCGTCACTTTAGGAGATACTGTCGGAAAATAGAACGGTTATGGAAAACCACTAAACTAGAGGTTCATAGACTTCATCTTAAAGAATCGATTTTTTCCTTAAATGACATGATAAAACAGGCAAGAACACAATATTTTACAAATCTTATTGCCTCAAAAAAGAAAAATCCTAAAGTCTTGTTTGATACAATCAGTAATATCATCTCTCCTGATATTCCCCATGCACCACTATACTCAAAGACTGAGTGCAATGAGTTTTTACACTTTTTTGTAAATAAGGTTGCTACCATCAGATCAGGTATTTCCCCTTTAAATCCTCAACATTATATCTGCAATTTGGTTACATCTGAAACTTGGTCTTCTTTTGCTCCTGTGACCCTACAGGACATCACCACTATACTTGGTCATATAAAACAGACTTCAAGCCCTCTTGACATCCTCCCTACTCCCTTCTTTAAAAATGTCTTTCACTCTATTGGGCCCTGTATTGTTGAAATCATTAATGTGTCTCTTCTTTCTGGCTCAGTTCCCAGCTTCTTTAAAAAAGCTGTTGTTGAACCTCTGTTAAAAAAAACCTCACTTGGATCCATCTCTGCCAACCAGCTACAGACCAATATCCAAATTACCTTTCATGTCAAAGATCTTGGAAAAAACAGTAGCAGAGCAACTTTTATATTTTTTGGAAAAAAATAATGTGATGGATACTTTCCAGTCTGGGTTTCGCAAATTTCATTCTAC
>NW_024631632.1:0-5910 GCF_008729295.1 Plectropomus leopardus
TTGATTAACTTTATTATCTACCTTTTGCTTCTCCAATACATTAAATCACAGACCAAAACAAATCATTATATACAACAACAACAAACAAATTGTACAAATAGACAGGAAACAGCAGCAGCAGGTGAAATTATTATAACCTACAGAAAATGCACTTAAGAGCATTTGGTTTCCCTGGTGCAGTCGTTTTGCATTCAGTGCTTGTAAAATATAAATATATATATGTGTGTGTCCTCCCTGAGCTACCACCTTATTGTGGTGGAGGGGTTTGCGTGTCCCAGTGATCCTAGCAGCTCAGCTGTCGGGGGCTTTATGCCCCTGGTAGGGCCACCCATGGCAAAAAGGTCCTAGGAGAGGGACCAGAAAAAGCGTAGCTCACCAGACCCCTTATGATGAGTTACATAAATGGTTCAGAGTTTCCCTCGCCTGGACGTGGGTCACTGCCCCCCCCCGGTGCCAAGCCTGGGGGTGGGGATCGATGGTGAGTGCCTGGTGGCCGGGCCTTTACCTATGGGGCCAAAGGGGACGGGTGCAGTGTGAGTTGGGCGGCAGCCGAAGGCAGGGACCTTGGCGGTCCAATCCTCAGCTACAGAAGCTAGCTCTAGGGACGTGGAATATCACCTCTCTGGTGGGGAAGGAGCCTGAGCTGGTGCGTGAGGTTGAGAAGTTCCGACTAGATATAGTCGGCCTCACCTCGACACATAGCACGGGCTCCAGAACCATTCTTCTCAGGAGGGGACCAGCAACTGTGGACCAGCTCTGGACCCTTGGCAGGATCCTTGAGGATGCATGGGAGTTGGCCCAACCAATCCACATGTTCTTTTTGGACTTGGAGAAGGCATTCGACCGTGTCCCTCGGGGACTCTTGTGGGGGGTTCTCCAGGAGTATGGGGAATTGAACCCCCTGATATGGGCCGTCCGTTCCCTGTACAACCGGTGCCAGAGCTTGGTCTGCATTGCCAGCAGTAAGTCGGACTCGTTTCCAGTGAGGGTTGGACTCCGTCAGGGCTGCCCTTTGTCACTGATTCTGTTCTTAACTTCTAAGGACAGAATTCCTAGGTGCAGCCAGGGCTTTGTGTGTGTATGTACATATAGATACATCTTGGGCATTTAGAGGGTTTTCCAGGAACATACAACTGGTAGGAGGCCCTGGGGCAGACTCAGAACATGCAGTGGGGATTTTATATCTCATCTGGCCTGGGAACACTTGGGGATCTCCCAGGAGTAGCAGTAAAATGTCACTCGAGAAGGGAACATCTGTAATACCTTGCTCAGCCAAAATTAAACACAAGGCCCTCCTCAGTGCTTATATGTTATTATTTTTTGAAGATTACTGTTTTGTCTTTTAGTCTTTATTTGTGATAGTACAGCTCAAGTGTGAAAGGGGGAGAGAGAGAGGGGATGACATACAGCAAAGGGCAAGGCCGGAATCAAGCCTGCAGCCACTGGGATGGGGACACAGTCTCTGTATATGAGCTGTCCGCTCTACCAACTGAGCTTCTGGGTGCGCCATTGCTTACATTTTTTTAAATGCCTGACCTGTTCTGCAGCTCCTCTTCCCCCCTAGTAAATACTGACCAGTCTCTCTCTATCCCTACCCACTGAGAGAGGTCGGCGTGGTGTCTAGGAGCACGTGCAGAGCACCTTGTCCAATTACTAAGGTGTACACATGACAGAGGAAAAAAATCCCTGAAACAACTCCAAATAACCCTCAAATCACAAAGATGTCGATTCACACAGGAAATTTTTACTTTACAAATTACGAACATGGCTTATTCTTAATAATCTAATTATCAGTTGGACACTTTAACTTAAAAGTTTGGAAATATACTATAAAGACTAATTACTGACCCTCATAAAGGTAACAAGTATTTATGAGAGGCTACATATCCACATTTCAAGAATATGTACTACAACCACATGCGCAGATTGCTTTATTCATTTATCTATCTACAATGAATGTTCATACAGAACAAACATGATGGGACAACAGAAGACCTGGCAACAAGTCAAGATAAAATGTCTGGCATGGGGGGCAGACCACCAGCTCCAGCCTTCACCACAGCAAAGGAGCTGGCCCTTGACTTAAACCAACTGAGGCTTGTAGTAGAGGGGATCCAGGAGGGGACAGTCACTGACTCTGTCCCACTGACTGAAACTGCCTCCTTCATACAAGGTTCATCATTTATGTACTGCAAATGGAACGCCATCAACCGTTTAGACGGTGTTATGTAGACTGTCTGACTTTGGCTTGCCTTGCAGTGTCTGGTGACAAACTCAGTCTGCTCAAGCCACCAGACAAGTAAGTGAGTATCCTTTATCCATTAAAAGCATGCCTGGCGTGTCCTGTCACAGCAAGTTCTGTTGAATTTGGCAGGAGGAAGGCACTTCTGCAGCAGGGGAAGGAACCTCTGCAGATGACTATTACACTGTGTCGCTGGACTCCAGAAGGCATGTCAGTCTTGTGGAAAAGCTTATGTGGTTTAAGTCAGTGATGCAGTGCTAACAGAACAGGACCCAGACACTATACAGCCTGATGGCCAGACTGCAAACATACTAAGTATTCCCTAAAGGAAACCCACATTATGCACAATTCCTGCTGTGCTTACTGGTAGGTGTTTTACAAACTTCACCAACATTCAGACAGCTTGACACCAAACACTTGAAACAACAAATTGAGCTGGCAGAGGTAAAGATCAAACACGTTCTCATGCCTAACTTGTCACATGGTGCCGCTTTGACAGGACCTTCTGTGTCAGCCTATTACGTTTTAGGTATCCTTCTGCATCAGCTTTTTACATTCAGGAATGCCTTTACCGTGATGCACATGGTGAGATGACAACCCATCCACCTCCCCACCCGCCCGCCTTATAAGCGCACTCACACGCCTTACATTGCGTGATTACCGGTGGCGTTATTACCTGACACTGTCCTCCAGCATTAATGCACATGCAGCCAGTTTCATCAGGCTGCATTGTGAAGGGATGCCCCCCTTGTGGGTTGCATGTGGACACGCCCGCTGCCTTCCAGCAAAGTATGATAACAATGCCGCTGGTTCTGTCTGGCCATGTTCTCCAGATATGCCATATGTGCGCATTGCATGTGGATGCGCCCCATCCCTTCCAGTCATCCCCAGCGTACAATAATAACGTCAACGCTAAATAGTAATGATTATTATTGGCAATGATCATATTGCTGTGATGTTTCTGCAGGGCTGCCTGTTGCTATGACTTCTTTATTTCCATATTTATAAGCACATATTCCACCTATTTATGAAGTTGCGCAGCTCCTGCACTGTCAACAACACAGTCTTACAAATGTTTACAATAAAATGCCTTGTGACGACAACTGATGGGATTCTGTCAACAGAGATGTTGTCAGAGGACTTTTATTTTGAAACGGATGCATGGAAGTTTAAGTGTACATGTAGACTAGGCCTTTGGCAGGTCATTGTGAACCCTTCCCTGATCTGCCAAACTCACCAGCCCTGTCCAGCTATGTCCAGTCTTGCCTTTCTACTCTTTTTCTGCACGCTTTTTCATCTGCACAGCCAGCTCCAGAATGTGTTTATTTTATTAAAGCTATTCATCATTTGCATTTGTAGGCTAATTATTGATTTCCTGTTTGTAAATTCCTTATTAAATAACCCAGAATATGGTCATGATGTCTGAAATTAAAAAATGAAAAAAGAAAGAAATTAAATTATATAAAAGACCAAATGTTTCAGGAAAAAAATTAATAATGCTAATCATGACATCCAATGATCAGGAATGTTTAGCCTCACACGTCTGACTGAAAATGATGAGTGAAAAACTGCTGATGACAGCCAGTTTCGGCCTTTAACTGTCTCCAGAATAAGGTTAATGAGGAGAAATAATAGATTCCTTTTATTTTTCAGATTTTTAGATGGTAAATCAGAAGACATGAAATATAAAACTTGGGAGTAATACACTTGTGTTAAATCTTTGTTCCGCCTTCACTGCGGTTTGAAACTGTGCAGTTAATAACTGATGTGTGGTGGTTTGACCATTGTGACAGTGTGTGAGTGCTTGGGACTTTCTGTGTGTGTGCTTGGGTTGTCTTTTCTGTCTGTCGGTGTTCAGGGGTTGGGCGTGGCTTCCGGGTCCTGGAGCTCTGGGCACACTCTCTCACCTGCACCTCATCATCAATCAACCTCTCACAGCTTAAATACTAGGACTTCACATCTCCCCGATCTCCCCACATCTGCCAGATTATTTACCGCTCCATAAGTGGTAGATCGGCCATCTCATTCTGAGATTCTTTCTGTGCTTTTTTGGATTCGTTTTTGTGTCTCTCGGATTTTTGCTCATTGTGCCTCTTTGTGTTTTCCTCCAGTGCCTCCCGTCTCATGCTCCAGCGCTTTACCAACCAGCCCCTCGTCTTCGTGCTCAGCCACCACCACAGCCCTTCACCACACCAACGTCACCTGCCCTCGCTGCCTGCACCATACCAACCTCACCTGCCATCTGTGCCCACGTGGTTCCCCGGCTCCCTTTCCCCCTATTCCTTCTCATCACATTTTCCTTATTAAAAGTTACACTGCTCCCATCCTATTTTTGGAGAATTTGGGAACCATAAGTAACCCTGTGTTTTCAGAGCGCAGTGATCTTGAGGGATGGTAAGGAACTATGAGCTGTGACAGATAGGATGGAGCCTGATGATGTAGATGGTTGGGATCAAATTCTAACATGTCAGGAACTAAGGTTCTTCTAAGAAGTGAGGAATGTGTTTGTGTTGCTAAATCTGCTGGCACTGGTCCATCTCAGGTATCTATGGTCAACTTACAGGCACTAAGACTTAGCTATATATGGGTAGTTCTTTACTTGAGGTAGACATAGAGTCTTGAACTAACTGTGGAGGATGCATGATCCTAAAATACATACTAACAAATACCATCTTCTGACGAGATGCAGAACCAACCAAATGGCATCTAAATTGAAGGTGGATGGAGCGGACCAGGCAACACTGATTCATAGCTCGGTGAAGAACACGAGCTGGAAAAGACTGTGTGTGAGTGATTCATTGTGGAGAGTTTCAGCTCTGAAAATGGGGTATTTTCAAATACCCTGAGTGTGCCAGTGAAGGAGTGGATGACAATGTTGGACGACTGCGGGATTCACATAGGCACGCTGTTTCGCACCAGTCGATGCTCTAGGGAGGTGTCTAAGGTAAAAAAGAATCTCTCTTTGTTAGTCTAGAAAACTAAAAAATTTTTTTTAAAAAGATCAAGTTACGAGGCCACTCCCACCTGTCTTCCACACCCCTCTCCTTTAACATATATAGGTCGGACTCTAGGACCCTGTGACTCTACCACTCTGTGCTCTTGCATCAATTTTGAGCATCATGTATTCGCTATCCAGGCACTCTTGTTAGGGATACACGCCCCCTCCTCATGCAGAGCTGCACGATGGGCTAGAGTGCGATTGCATACACAGAGAGGGTGACCAGCTGGACGCTGTATTGTTGACATGGCTTCTTGACGGCGTTAAATCTGCTGTCCTTCATCTGCTGGACATTGTCCTGAGCCAGAATCTGACCGAGATCTGCTACGGATGCCAAGTCAACCACCCGAGTAAGATACAGCACAAATGCATGTGGGAGATCCCAGAGTATTTCTTCTAGACTCACTTTGACCCTTTGATGAGAAAACTCTTATCCTCAAGTTGCTGAATTCGCAGCGCAGATATACCAGTGAATCCAGAGTCCCAGGCATTGTGTAAACATAGCTTCTTGATCTGAGGTCATCGGAGAAGATTGCAGGCAAAATCAAGAACTTTACAACAAGTTAGTTGGAGAAAACTCTACAAAAACAGCTCAACTACGAGCGGCTGCTGACCTTTGGAGTGGTTGAGAAGACTATTTTTTTTTTAATGTGAATGCTTTTTTTCTCAT
>NW_024631633.1:0-2597 GCF_008729295.1 Plectropomus leopardus
TTTTTTTTTACCATACTACAGTATGGCAATGTCTGTTGTTATTTTCGACATACTATATCATGGTGTTTTTGAGACACGCATAGTAAAGAACTTTTCAAAAATGGCCAATTACAACATAATGTCACATTTAAAAAACACAACCAACTATGACGTGTCTCTACAAGTTATAGTATGTTCTTTTTTACATCATAGAATACAGTGTCGTAAAAAAGCCCCAAACATCATAACTTAGCATTTTGAAAAAATGAAATGCTATGGTGTAGGATGTCGAAAAATGTCAAATTTTGACATGTCAAAAAAATTGCCAAATACGCCTTAGTTTATTATGTCAAAAAATGTCAAATTTTGAAAATTAAAAAAAAGCATATGAAAATGAAATTATAACTTGTAGAGACACATCATAGTATACAATTTCAACAAAAAGGCCTAATATGTCCAAAAACTGTCCGAAAGCGCCATGGTGTTTTATGACGAAAAACTTCAAGTTTAGACATGTCAAAAAATAGCTGAAACAAGATATTAACAATGTATTTTTGACAAATCAAAATAGCGCCAAAAGTCATACTAGAGTATGTCTTCCAAAATCACACTAACAAGTCATTCAATAGCATGTCATCTCAAATCGCACGAAGAAGTCATACTTTAGCATGTGGTCCAATCGCTCCAAAAAGTCAGTTCAACATATCGTCCAAAATCGCGCCAAAAGGTCATACTAAATCAGGTGGTCCAAAATCACGCCAAAAAGTCATGCTATAGCATGTCGTCCAAAATTGTGCCACAAAGTCATACTATAGCATTTGTCCAAAATTGCTCAATAAAGTCATACTATAGCAAGCTGTCCAAAATTGCTCAATAAAGTCATACTATAGCAAGCTGGCCAAAATTGCTCAATAAAGTCATACTATAGCAAGCTGGCCAAAATCCCACCAAAAAGTCATACTACAACATGTCTTGGAAAAGGCTTTTGACTATGTCCCCTAGGGAATCCTGTGGGGAGTATTGTGGGGGAGCAGGAGTACAAGGTAATGGGGTCTTGCTACAAGCCATTTGGTGCCTGTATGACCAAAGTAAGAGCTGCATCTGCATACTTGACTCAGGTCAAACACTTTTCCAGTGGGTGCTGGCCTCTGCCAGGGTCTTTCTTTTGTCACCAATTCTGTTCTGATATTCATGGACAGGATCTCCAGTTTGGGGACCTCAGAACTGCAGCTTTGCTTTTTGCAGATGATGTGGCTCTGTTGGCTTCATCTCACCATGACCTCCAGCACTGAAGCCAAGTGTGAAACAGTTGGGATGAAAGTCAGCACGTCTAAGTCTGAGGTCATGGTTCTCTGCTGGAACATGGGGGATTGCCCCCTCTGGGTGGAAAGTCACTGCTCCATGCAAAGGTTTTTTAGTATCTCAGGGTCTTGTTCATGAGTGAGGGCAAAATGGAGCATTGCATACACAGGCGGTTTGCTGCAGAATCCGCTGTGATGTGGGCATGGTGCCACACTGTTGTGGTGAAGAAGGAGCTGAGCTGGAAGGCAAAGCTTTGGATTTACCAGTCCATGACACACAGCTATGGTCATAAGCCTTGGGTAGTGATAAAAAGGATAAGATCCTAGATACAAGTGGCTGAAATAAGTTTCCTCCAGAGGGTGGCTGGGCTCAGCCTTAGGGATAGGGTAAAGAGCTCAGACATGGGGAGGGGAGCTCAGATCTGCTGCTCCTTCGCTTAAAAAGTGGCAAGCTGGGGTGGATCAGGCATCTGAAAAGGATGCTTCCTGGGTATCTCCTGTAAGAAGTGTTCTGGGCCAACGTCCAACTGGTAGGAGGCCCCAGAGCAGACCCAGAACATGCTGGAGGGATTATATATTTCATCTTTCCTGGAAATTTCTTTAAGAATTGTGGAAGAAATTGGTCATAGTTTTCATTTGCAGTACATCTATTTATTAACACAGATTACTCAAACATGTTTCCAAAAACTACACATGTATAGTACAAGCAATTAATATCCGTTAGTGCTTTCATATTAAAACATAACAAGATTCTTGTAACGGATTTAAAAGACCTTTGAAAACAACGTAAACACCACAAAACTTTAAGGGTTACTACTGTGTTCTAGTTACTTTTTAAAATTGAAAGTGTAGTTAAAATCTGAGCTCACGTACTTTGCATTTGCTCACAATCACGTACAACATTACAAATCGGATACTCTGGATAAACAAATCAACTTTGGATAAGCAAATACATGCAGTCACCCATCTAAATATCTATCACTTACACATGACTGTCCTTGAGATATCCTGCAAAATTACAGGTGCTTGTACTGCATTAACAGACACAAAAAATCTCTACAAAGCTGTGTAATTCAATTCATGGTAGAAACATCTGTTTCATGATAATAATTGACAAAATAAGTGACATAAATGCAGTCAAACACATAGATCTTTTGTGAAACATGTTCACCTTCCACATAACTTGCTCATAAAAATGCTTTATGTGTCTAAGATGCTCTCCAAAAACACATTCTCAAACAACCAAAGTCATAAAGAACTGTGATTTTGCCAAATTGACTACAATTTAACTGCACAGCTTCATTTAATCTAAACAAC
>NW_024631634.1:0-5962 GCF_008729295.1 Plectropomus leopardus
TCTTCATTCTGTGTGTGTGTGTGTGTGTGTGTGTGTGTGTGTGTGTGTGTGTGTGTGTAATAGGTGGAGTCATGGTGAGAGCTGAACTCAGTTAACCCCGTGGTGGCTGCAGCAGCAGAGCTGTGGAGATAAGAGGTTTCCTCTCAGTATAAAAAGCAGCAGCGATCCTGCAGACAGACGGACAGACAGGTGATGAAGATGATGAAGATGATGATGATGCTCGTGGTGTTTCTGTTCTGTCTGAACTCGGCCTCGGCTGCGAAGGTGAGTGTCACCTCGCTTCACATTTAATACGTTCATTAAAAACATGTATGTTTATCGGTCAGTTCCCACTTTAGAATCACAGATCTGTAGTTTCAGCTGCTCGCCGTCATTTTTGGCAGACAGGAAACTGATGTGATGGGGACTATTTTCAGCGGTGGATTAATCTACCTTTGGTGCTCTGTTTCTCAGCCTTTGACCTCAGGCTAAATCACTGCATCGCACCTTTTGTTCATACATTTTGTGCTCTTTATATTCCAGTTTTCATTTTATATTTTCATTTTCATTCAAAACAGCAAGTCAGATTGTGAGTTTGTGTAAATGTAAAACCCGACTCTGATTCTGATTCTAGGAACTTACGACAAAAAGTGTTTTTCCTAACATTGACTGAGTGACATATTTTATGAATATTTCACGATATTCAGTTTTCTGACAAAAACAGATCAGAACAACCTGAATATCAACCCAAACAGTGAACGCAAAAACTGCAGGAAGTTCGTGTAACCATAGTGATTTGGATGAATTTTAAATTTAAATGAATAAAACGTTGAGATGTAGGCCTGCCGTGTGTGTGTGTGTGTGTGTGTGTGTGTGTGTGTGTGTGTGTGTAGCTGAAGGTGGTGCAGACGGAGGGGGGGAAGGTGGAGGGGAAGAATCACAAGATGGGGCTGCTCAGGTCCGTCGATGTCTTTAAAGGAATCCCCTTCGCTGACGTTCCCGGGAAGTGGGAGAAACCCAAACCTCATCCTGGATGGAGCGGTGGGTAAAAAAAACACTCTGCACTGTTTCCATGACGACCATGAGTCCCACAGAGCGCTGCTTTAAAGATGTGAATGTCGTTTAACGCCTCACCTGGCTGCAGTGATGTCACAGGTGTATGCTGTGATGTCACTGCGGGGCGTGTTTACAGGTGTAACTTCAATGTGACGTGAAGATGAATTTTTTTGTTCGTGCTGATGGCAGTTATCTCTGCTCTCATGTACGTTCTTGTTCCTGTTTATTTGACATATTTTGTAAATGTTTTTGTTAAATAAAGCTGTGAAAAAAAAACAAATACCAAGGAAAAAAGCCCAGAGTGACACACAAAAAAACCTGTTCATCGTCTGAAGAATGAGAATAAAATACATTTTAATGTTTGTTGTTCCAGGAGTCCTGAAGGCAACACAATATCGGGATCGCTGCCTACAGGTGACGCTGCTGCAGACAAAAACCCAGGGCAGCGAGGACTGTCTCTACCTGAACATCTTTGTTCCTCAGGGACTGAAATGTCCGTGTAACACACACACACACACACACACATGCGTGCACACACATACACACACACACACACACACACACACACACACACACACACAAATACACACACACGCAAACACACACATGCACACACACACACAAATACACACGCAGGCACACAGAGTGCAGAATAATTGATCTGATTTTATTGATGATTAACCCTTTGATACGGAGGCTTTTTTATAGGTTTGAATCTACACAGTAAAGATATTTAACATTTGACTGAACGCAGGATTTAAAGTCTCACAGCTTCAGTCTTTTCTGCCTTTAAAATCATTCAAGTTCGTCCCTCTGTGTCTCAGTGTCCACCAACCTCCCCGTGATGGTGTACCTGTTCGGAGGAGCCTTCCTGTTGGGGACGTCCAACGACGTGGCGATCCTCGGCGACTCGCTGTACGACGGGAAGGAGATGGCCGACAGGGGCGAGGTCATCGTGGTCACGGTGAACTACCGGGTCGGTACGATGGGTTTCCTGAGCACCGGAGACGCCCGACTGCCAGGTCTGAACCAAACTCTGTTACTGATCCGATATCCACTGTTGGTTTAGGATCCAACGCAGGGACACGCTTTGTCCCCGAGGGTCTGGGGGCCACTTTCACAAAATGACAGGAGACCAGGAGCCAGAGGCCCCACTCATGCCTTTAGGATTTTGGGACATTTATAGGATTTTAGGATGTTCATAACATTTGGGATGTTTTTCTAATTTTAGGACATTTCTCAGATTTTTAGCACATTTCTAGGATTTAGATTTTTTTTCTAAATTTTGGACAATCCCAAAAAAAGGTAGTAAATTTCTAGGATATAATGAGATTTTTTGGATTTTAGGCCATTTCTAGTATTTTGTGACATCAGTGTCTCAGCTGTGTCCTCTGTCGGGGGTGTGGGGGATCCTCTTCTGTCTCTTTTTTGATCAACAAGCTCTGTTTTGATGCTGTTTTATGTCTCTGACTCCTTATGGAGACTAAAAGGACAAAAACTTTTCACAGGCAATCACTTCAGTTTTATTGGGAATCAGATCGGGGGCCCTATCCGGATTTGGGCCGTCAGTGATTATTACTGTTGAACGGGATCAATGGATTTGATTGATCCTCTGAATTCTCTTGTGGAGCTGAAATCTTGTGTGAAGTCGGAGCTCAGAGGAGTCTGTCGGGCTCAGACTGTGTTTGGGTGCCTGCTGGTGATTTCCCAGCATGCATGTGATCAGAGCCACGCTCTGTGTGTGTGTGTGTGTGTGTTATCAGTGTGTGTGTTAGCTCAGCTGCTGCTCAGTTCACTTCTGTGTTCCAGTTTCAGCTCTGACCTGATGTCAAGTCAATTTTATTTATAGAGCCCATTATCACAAAACATTGTTTTCCTCAGAGGGCTTTACAGAGTACGACATCCCTCTGCCCTCAGACCCTCACATCACCTGAGGAAACACTCCCGAAAAAGAACCCCTGTAACGGGGAAAAAAAGGAAGAAACCTCAGGAAGAGCGGTAGAGGATGAGGAGGGATCCCCCTTCAGGACGGACAGACGAGATGATGTGACCTCAGCTGGAGGTCAGGTAGCTGGTGGGAGGAACCTCAGGTGTGCTGCCTCCACTGGTCACGTGACGGCTGTCATGTCGTCACGTGACCACCGTCATTGTCTCTCACTGTTAGTGTTGTGTGAGGTAAATCTCAGTCGGGTGTCTGCTGTTTAAAATCGGAGCGCGCTGTCTGACGACACGGTGAAGAAGTAAAAATACTTCAAATACATCATGTTTAAACATAAGTAATGTTGTTTTGATTAGTTTAGATGTTTACAGTATTCAGATTAGATTTGGATAGTGTTTTATTTGGCTCCGTATTTCTTTAGTTTAATTTGTATTTTGTTTAACATATTTACTTTATGCATTATTAGTATGTTGTTTTTGTTTGTTGTTGTTTTTTAGTGAATTGGGAAATGTATAGCACCTGCAGTTATGAAGATTGGTAGGCAGGACCAGCATGCACCTGGGTGGGCAAAATGTTTTTTTACCAGAGTGAAAGAGGCAGCAGGAGCCGTGATCCCTTTGTGTCTTTGTTTGCTTGTTTTTGGATGAATTTGTCAAAAAGAAGCACAAAAACTTTAAATGGACTTCTTTTGTCATGTTTGGTTTAAGTCTGAATTTGATTTTTGCCGACAAACGGCTGCTACAGTATTAAAATACTTCATACTTTGTGTAAATATGTATAGTGAGGGGGGCAGGGAGGTGCTGCAGATCAAGAGGTGGCATGTTCGGGTGACTGGGTGTGTCTTAGCCCCCCTCAGTCCAAAAATCTGGGGGTTAGTTCCTCTTTAAGAACAGAGCGACGATTTGATATAAATTCCAGGAAACGCTAAACAGCTTTTCCCTCTCAGGTAACTACGGTCTGTGGGATCAGCACGCTGCCATCTCCTGGGTCCGCAGGAACATCGCCGCGTTCGGAGGAAACCCTGACAACATCACCGTCTTCGGCCAATCAGCCGGAGCCGCCAGCGCCAGTTTCCAGGTCAGAGGTCAAAACCCAGCAGCTGACAGGAAGTTCAGCTCCTGATGGACTACCCACGATGAGTCAGGGGTCTCTGTGATGTCACAGGACAACATATTATCTGTCACAACAACAACAACAACATAAACAACAACAACAACAACAACAACAACAACAACAACAACAACAACCTGATTTTTATTCTTTTGATTTGTTTCTTGTTATCAGGACATTTTGTTGTAGAGAGAAGAAAAGCTCAAACTGGACGGTGCTAATGTTAGCCCCCCCATCATTCACTACGTATAAAACTCTTTTACACTTCAACTAAGACACTAAAGTAAAAATGTCTTTTATTGGTAGAAACTGTGACTTCATGACATGATTTTGACCTCACTCTCATGAACTCATTCATTTATGAGTTGCTTTGTCTTACTGACTCGTTATGACCTTAAATCTTTAAATCTGTCCCCTCAGATGCTGTCCCCTCACAATAAAGGGTTATTCCGCAGAGTGATCACGCAGTGTGGCGTGGCCCTCAGTCCCTGGGCCCTGCAGAGGGACCCCATGGCTCTCACCAAGAAGGTCCAGGAAACTTTCTCCTCGTCAGCCTCTGGAGGTGATTTCACTGTGGATCAAACTCATTCTTTGGTGTTTTCTTTCTGCAGATCGCTCGTAAAGTCGGCTGCTCGAGGACCAACGTAGACGACATGCTGACGTGTTTGAAGATGAGCGACCCGGTCGGTCTGACCATGGCGGGAAAAATCGACGTGCTGCTGATTCTGGGGAAAGGTCAGAGCAGACAAAAACACTGAGCCTTAAGATGATTTTCTACTTTCGTGGAGTTTATTGATTTTAACCAACATCAGTCCTGATCATAAATATCAAATATTCATTTATTTTCAATATTTTAACCCTTTAAATGCCAGGTTTGTGTCATGATGCCGCTGTGTTTTTAGATTGAAAAAACACAAAATGAATTATATAAATATATTATGACACCCAGAAATAATACAAGTCCTGTTTTTCTGCTCTGATGGCTGTGGGATCAAAAATGTCAGTTTGAATGGGTTTCAATGGAGCATTTTTGGACCTGAACAGTCTGAATGTAACTATTTAGTTTCCAGTTTCTTCCCTTAAAGGTGGAGAGCTCCATCATCTCAGGTTAGCTTCTCTTCCTGCAGGCGTGGTCATGGATCTCCTGGAGATCTCTCCGGTGGTCGACGGTGACTTTATCCCTGATGAGCCCAGTAAGCTGTTTCACAACGCGGCTCAGTTTGATTACATGGCCGGGGTCAACAGCATGGACGGACACATCTTCGCCGGAGTCGATGTTCCTTCTATCAACCAGAGGAAGGCCAACACCACCATGTGAGTACCTAAAGCCCTGCTTCAGGAACCAGATACCGGAGGCACTGGAGAGCTCACGCCTTCAGATTCCGAAACTGAAATGCTTCTGATAAAAACATTCAGAGAATAGTATATTTTTACTCACCGCTAACACAAATTTAACATCATAAATATCAGAAAAAGGACAGAATATCATATTTTTATGTAGTGGAGTCCCACAAGGCTTTATTCTGGGCCCACTGAGTCTCAGTCTTTATTTGCCACTACATATATATCCTTTATTTAACCAGGTAAAACACTCACTGAGATTTAAATTCACTTTTCCAAGAGTGACCTGGCCAAGAGGGCATCTTAAAACAAGGTTACAACAATAAATACAGACAGACAAATACAACTATCAAACGAATACAACTAAAACACAATACAAAGAGCGAGCACAATCTCCAGTTAAAATGCGAAAAGTGCTATCATAAAATTTCAGTTGTCATTGGAGTCGCATTGACCAATAGTGCTATTTTCTCGACCAAGAATTAATCACAGAAAACCACATTAACTTTCATCAATACGATTTAAGTGCATATATAT
>NW_024631635.1:0-1206 GCF_008729295.1 Plectropomus leopardus
TTTTTTTTTTTTTTTTTTTAAATTTGTCTGGCTGTTGGTGGTCTGATCTCACAGAGGGAGGGGAGGAAAGGTTCAGAAAGAGACAAAGATGGCAGTCATGTTTGTACTGGTTGGGAAATGACTTACAGTGCTGAAATAAAATTTATTCTTTTAGTAAAAAAAGTACGTCTTGTGTCCTGTGTCTTGATTTTTATGTTTTCGGGTTGTTCGTCTGTAAATACGTACATATCTCTGAACGAGACATCTCAAGAACGCCTTGAGGGAATTTTTTAAGATTTGGCACAAACATCCAATTGGATTCAGAAATGAACTGATTAGATTTTGGTGGTCAAAGGTTACTGTGATCTTTTTATTAGTTTTTGAAGCTCTTTAAAGTCTCGGTCCTAGTTATTCATCAGATTTGCTTTTATCTTTTTAAAGTCCCAAAAGTCAAAACCAAAGGTCACGGTGAGGTAACTTTTCATTACTACACTCCATCTGCCTTTGTAGTTTGGCTTTTAATTGAATTTTACTTATTTNAGTGAGAGGCTCAAGTTGATCATTTTGGGCTATTTCTTGTCATTCGTGTACCGATGCATGTACTTCAGTACCCAGGGCCACTCGAAACTACCTGTGCAGCGAAAAAGGGTTAAAACTTACCCATACTATTATTGTTATAGAAATATTATCATCATCATTATTGCTGTTATAATTATGGTTGGTATAATTTGTCATCATTGTTAGCATTATGGAAGCACCGGACTGTTTGTGGAAAGACGGGAAAAAAAGAAAGCTTTTTTTTTTTTTTTTTTTTTAAATTTGTCTGGCTGTTGGTGGTCTGATCTCACAGAGGGAGGGGAGGAAAGGTTCAGAAAGAGACAAAGATGGCAGTCATGTTTGTACTGGTTGGGAAATGACTTACAGTGCTGAAATAAAATTTATTCTTTTAGTAAAAAAAGTACGTCTTGTGTCCTGTGTCTTGATTTTTATGTTTTCGGGTTGTTCGTCTGTAAATACGTACATATCTCTGAACGAGACATCTCAAGAACGCCTTGAGGGAATTTTTTAAGATTTGGCACAAACATCCAATTGGATTCAGAAATGAACTGATTAGATTTTGGTGGTCAAAGGTTACTGTGATCTTTTTATTAGTTTTTGAAGCTCTTTAAAGTCTCGGTCCTAGTTATTCATCAGATTTGCTTTTATCTTTTTAAAGTCCCAAAAGTC
>NW_024631636.1:0-2527 GCF_008729295.1 Plectropomus leopardus
AACACTATCCTCATCAAAGACCAGCAACTCGAATCTGCTGAAACATCATAGGAAACAATACGCGTCCACCACGCTAATTGAAAAAGACCCTGAAGGTAACACAGGCGATGCTGCTGTTGTTAACACTAAAGAAGAAGCCACTCCAGCCAAACAACGAAAGCTTGATTTTACAAAGCCTGTTGCACAGTCTATAACCCAGACACAGCTGAACAGACTGATTGCCAGGTATGTTGTAGAAGACATGCAACCTATCTCAACGGTTGAGTCCCTTGCTTTCAGAGAACTGGTTAGCAAAATACCAGTGCGAGGGAGAGACGGTGCTGGGCCAGCACCATGCAGAAAGACGTTTTCCCGTTACTTGGACAAAGAATATGCTAACATGGAGTCTGAGCTCAAACGGACATTTGATGAGTTAGAACATGTCTCCACAACAGCAGACATTTGGACTGCGCATAATAAAAGTTTTCTTGGCGTAACCGCACATTGGATAAATCCACGCAACATGCAACGTGGGAAAGCAGCGCTGGCATGCAGGAGATTTAAGGGTCGACATTCGTATGACAATGTTGCAAGTGAGCTAGACAACATAAACTCATCCCACGGACTATCCTTCAAAATCACAGCAACTGTAACAGATAATGGATCAAATTTCGTCAAGGCCTTTCAAGTGTACCAGCTACCACCTGAGTCGGACGACTCTGAAGATGGGGAGGAAGAGACGACTTTTGTTTCCATTGGGGATGTGCTGCAGAATGGTGCTGATGATGTTGATGACGTGATTTCTTTACCTCCACATCAGAGATGCGCGTCTCACACATTGAACCTCATTTCTTGCACTGACAACCGGCTGTTGTCAAAACCTGAAACAAAAGCCATTTACAGAAATGCCACAACAAAATGTGCAGGGCTGTGGAACAAGGCCAGTCGTTCCACGGTGGCCGCTGAGATTGTGGACGACGTTATTGCAAAGAAGCTACTAGTACCTTGCACAACCCGGTGGAACTCGTTCTATGATGCTCTGGAGCGAATTTCTAAGATACCTATGGTCGAGCTGAACACCCTCTCCTCCAAACTACAGTTGAAGTGTTTCAGTGAAAGGGAACATCAGTGTATCAGAGAGTACTGTGCTGTCATGCAACCACTTACTGTGGCACTGGACATTCTTCAGGGAGAAGACAATTGTTTTTACGGCACACTCCTACCCACACTGGAATCATTGATGACCAAGACTCTGGAAATGAAAAATGGTCTGCAAATCCTTGTTGGGCTACCAGATGCAGTTATCCAGGTAAAATATGTTATTTTCTTTTGTGTTTATCTTTAATTAAACTAATAACTCAATTAAATTTTTATTCATATTGTGCTGTTAGTCTTATGGGTGAATATAGGCTATGTGCGATTTATCTGTAGTATGCAAGTGTAAGCTGTTACTGTTTGAGATACTTTTATCCCAATAAATAAAATAAATACAACATATAGGCTAGGCCTACATGTTATTCACAAATTAAAATACATTCTATATGAAACTATGCTGTTAATGTTTAATGCATTTGTTTTTGAAACAATGCCTACTGTCTCATGCAATAATGTTTTTTTGCACTCTTGTTATGTGTCATTATTATAGGCAGTCAAAACAAGGTTTGCACATGTCCTTGGAAGTGAAGATGCTGTCCTGGCTGCTGTGACACTACCAAAATTCAAGCTTCGTTGGTTGCATGACCAGAGGCGGAAGGACCTGGCAAAGGCAAGTCTGCTGGCAGAGTGCAGAAAACTTCTCCCCGAGCAAGAGCAGCAACAACCAGGTACCAGCGCCACCAGGACAACACAGCGGCCAGGTTCTAGCAAAGAGGATGAGTTCTTTTCCTTTGCAGAGAATGAGGAGGACACCTATGCCACTGCTGAAGCTGAAGTAGCCGAGTACCTCAAATCAGGAGCAACAGGGATAGACACTCTGAATCAATTTCCAATGATAAAGAAACTCTCTCTTAAACTTAATGCAGCCACTCCCTCCAGTGCCCCAGTTGAAAGACTCTTTAGCCTGGGAAACCTGATTCTCTCTCCAAAGAGGAACAGGCTGTCAGATCACAAGTTTGAGAAGCTTCTCCTCTTGAGGTACAATCATTGGTTTGAGGGCTAGAAATGTCAATGAGCGCTGATATGATGATGGCATGTGTTTCTCCCAGTGGTGCTCCACAAGGTCAAGCAGGTTAATATTTCCAAATGAAACCTTGTGTGTGTGTGTGTGTGTGTATACAGTATATGTGTGTGTGTGTGTGTGTGTGTGTGTGTGTGTGTATACAGTATGTGTGTGTGTGTGTGTGTGTGTGTTGTGTGTATGGACAGACTGATAGATGATGGAGATGTTTGGACATAGACTGATATAGACATAGACATATTGACATAGACTACTAAAGAACATTATCCACCATTATTGATTTCATCAGCTGTTTTATTTATCTAAATGGCCAGAGTGAAGGAAATATTATTTTTGTTAAACATTAACTATGTTTGTGAGGCTGAAAATACT
>NW_024631637.1:0-5226 GCF_008729295.1 Plectropomus leopardus
TGTGTGTGTGTGTGTGTGTGTGTGTTAGCATGCTGCTCAAATTAGCGGTGTTGTTCTGGGTTTTGGCAGAAGATGAAATAAAAAAGAGCGGTGGGGTAAGAGAGAGTATTCATATGCAGCTTTGACATGCATATGAAAAAAGACAAAGTCCATGTCTGTTTTGTTTGTTTTTGTTTCCCTAAACCTTAATAAACAAAACAATATCATTATTATTTGTCCCATTAAATAGATAGATTGACACGCACAGATGACCATCATATGATGTTTGTCAATCAGAGCTCCAGATATTAAATTACTGGTCACCGTAGCAACGATACATATGCTTCATGCTACAGGTGACAGGTGAAGAGTGAAACAAACGTACTGTGAGTTAAACTGATTGCTAAGGATTCAAACACAGCCATAAGAGCTCATATTAAGAGTCATAATGCACTCTATGTGTTCTGATATAAAACAATAACAGACTCGACAGAGAAAAAGCAGCAACTTGAGTTTATAAAGAAGCCGTTGTCCTGCAGCAGCTTCGGTGTTTATACTAAAGAAACTCAGAGAGGCTTCAGCCAGGGATGACCTCATGGTTAAACTGCCCCTCACACACACACACACACACACACACACACACACACACAGACAGCTGTGTGTTCAGCTATCTGGATCCTTCAATGACTCATTCCACTTGACAACGCCGTAGAAATGTCTTTAAAAATATCTGCCCGTCCCTCCCTCCTATACGTCCAGTCAGTTTGATTTTGATCGGAGTAACACAGTAAAAGATGTCTGTGAGTGTGTTGTGCGTGCATGTGTGTGTGTGTGTGTGTATAAGCTATTTGCTTGGCTCACGGCCCCGAAATGTCCCACACGGGTGCATTGGGCCGCCATTTTGTGTCAGATGGGAAACTGACTAATTGAATTACAAGGCACTTGTTTGTGTCAACGAGTATGTGTGTACATGTGTGTGCGCACATGTTGTTTGTGCCTCTTTTGGAGAATTTTTAACACAAAAAGAAACATTTTACACATAGAAATATACACACACATATATGTGACTTTCATTAAGACAAAGAAGCACACAGACAGACTCATTTATTGTATAACTCTTCGTTATACTGTATAACTCTTCCTTAACTCTTCGTGGCTTTGATTCAATAAGGTGCTGAAAAACATATTTTGGAGTATCGGCATGATATCATCACGCAGTTGCTGCGGATTTGTTGGCTGCGCATCCATATTGATAATCTTTTGCACCAACCATGCCGCTGTCCGAGTTGCTGCCATGTGATTGGCTGATTAGATATTTGCATTATTATTATTATTATTTAGTGGTCTAATGCATGCAAATTTACGCCTATTTTTTTAAATTAATTTGGTGTGAATGCAAGGCAAGTAATGAGGGTTTCCATATGGGAACATGTCTGTGCTTCTGACCAATAACTGCGTGAAGTGGGTGTGCTCCTTAGATTGATGGTTTCGGAAACTTTCGGACATATGTTAACTCCACAAGTGTGTTAGCTTTTCCCTGTTTGCTGATGCTGAATTGCAGACTTATGTTTTTACCCACCCTTTAGGGACCTTCGTGCTCCTTATATTACATCATAACCGTTAGCGTTTCTACCTGACGCCGTCCAGCAGCGTATCATGCGGACGCGACAGGTTTCTCAACTGGCACCAGCTGTCTGCTTATCACGCCGTTGCAGCAGGTGCCATCCGATGGAACGCCGCAAACTGTTTTGTCCGGCCATATTCTTAGCTGACAGCATGCATGGGTGCATGGGTGCATGGGTGCATCGTGCGGACATGAAAAGTGACTTTTGGCATCAAGAGCTTATACAAAAATCACTACAAAAGTGGTGAAATTTGACGAGAAGGTGCTGGATAGTGAAGCAAGAGTTTGAATAAATTAAAGTTAAACCTCTCTCCGCCAACAGAGCCCGCGTAATGACCTGGCCCAAACACGTCCCTGGCACTTGCCAAGTTGGTCAGTTAGTTGTGGAAATCACCATCTGACCTTTACTTTAGAAAAGTTTTTTTCTTCCCTGACTGCCTCAGTGCTTCAAAGGTTTCTTGTCAATGAAATGACCTCAGTCTGAAGATGTTTGCCGCCTTTCTGTCCTTGTGAGGACATTTGGCTTCTACAAAGACCTTTCTCTCTCTCTCTCTCTCTCTCTCTCTCTCTCACACACACACACACACACACACACACACACACACACACATATGAATGCCTGCTGCAGATGTGAATGTTCCCTTGTGCATTCCTGAGCCCAAACATTTGGCTGCACTAACAGGCAGCAGAGAGCGGCGCTCTGATTTGCTCCAAGGCTACGATGAATATCACATGTTATCACACACACACACACACACACACACACACACACACACACACACACACACACACACACACACAGACACGCCACAGTCACCCTGTAGTTGTGGTGACAAAACTGCTTTAAGTAGTTGATAATGTGTTAAACATTTCTCAGTTATCCTTCTCGACTGCACAAAATGTTCAATCATGCTTTCGCCTTTTTTTTCTCCTTTAGTTTCATTTCAGGAGTGAAATTATTTTTAATATGAGATTTTTTTTGTTTAGTAGCTGTTACAACTTATTGAAATTTTACACAATAAAATCTTAGTCTAATCTACTAATTATGGGCAGTAATAAGTGAAGATGAAGTTGCGCTAAAAGAAGCTAACATCCAACAAGTTTTCTAAACTGCATGATTCTCTACAGGGTTTGAGTTTCTGACAGTGATGCTCGTGAATGCAACGTTTGTTTTGGGTGGATTTTTTGCAGTTGATCATTAATTGTCAGATGTCAGAGCTTCCCTTAATGCAACACCAAGTAGTGTTTGGAGAGCGGTGCCTGCTGACAGCTAATATGCTGTGTGATTTTTAACATGACAAGCTGTCAAAACCATTTTTCTCGTGGAAAGATTAATTTGCGATCACAGAAAAACAAAATGTGAGAGATATTTGTCAGCACCTACCATTCAGAGTTTTTCACAACTTTTATCAAAGTTTGCAAAAGGTTAAAAGGACTCGGAGAGGTTGCAGTGGTCAGTCCTCTGGTTTACAATCACAATAACACATTATCATCCACATATATCCTGATCTGATGCATATGTTTGGTGCAGGCAGCTGTTAATGCATACTCTAAATGTGGAATAACACATTTACATATACATATTTAAAATTTAAAACAACCTCCACAGTATGAGAGCTAAATGGGAGATGAGACATTATATGGAAATCACTTTAAGAACTTGCTAAGGAAGAAAAGAAGAGAAATAAGTACAAAAAAATGCAAGAAAGAGGAATATTTGTCAAAATTTTCAGAAAAAAAGCTATATAAAAGATCAGAAAATATCAAAATTAAGTATAAAGGCCAAACAAATACCAAAAAAGAAAGAAAGAAAGAAAGAAAACCTTGTTCTAATAAGAGTGCTGGCTCAACAGAGCCTGTTTCTTAGCCATCTAACACACACACACACACACACACACACACTTAAAACACACACACACCCTGTCGTGTGGCTGTAATGCATGCTGGTGGTGTGGATTAGCTTCATCTTTAATCACTGTTTTCATTCTGAGCACGCTCTGTGTAAAGTATATCTCGACACAAAGCTCTGAGCGAGCCTTTCTTGCAGCAGCAGGTTGCACTCGGCGCTGAATGAACTGCTCAGCGGGAAGACAGCAGCTTTCACACCGAGTCAGGCGCACGAAACTCAAGTCAGCTTTTACTGCTGAACCGAGGGACACGCTGCAAAAGAGGTGACTGGGCTGATCTTCACTTTTGAACTGGGTGCTTGAACTTGAGGCAAATGCCCGATATGTCCTTTAATTTTTATCCTGGACATGTGGTAGACTTTTCTTGCTATAATTTTGTTCTAAAACTACAAATATGGGCGACACTGGCCAGTCAGCTTCCATTGTTAACCGATAAAAACTGTTTTATCTCTGCATGATCTTTGTTTCATTATTGGTGGCCCTGATGTCTCTGAGTCTGTGTACTTACATAAATGTAAACTGAGCCTGACCTGAACCAAGCAGGCGTTCTGTTTTTATGTCCAACGCAGTGAATGTAAGCTGAATCACCAGATATTTACAGCCTGAAACAGCATGTACTTGTACTTATTTTTACACAATATTTTCATCTGAAGGAATTTGAGGCACCATGTCAAGTAGGCCAAACCCAAATCTCATTTGTTGATATCTGTTGCTCAAACTGCACCCGAAACTGAATACTGGCAAATGCTATCTATCTGTCGATATACGTATATACTGTATATCAGTGCAGTCTGTTAGCCGACCATTGAGTTGAGATTATTTTGTCACTCAACAGGTATCAGGTGTAAAAAGTAATACATTATAATCCATAACACACAAAACTCTGATCCAGGAGGCTGTGATCATGTGATCATGTGGCCGTGTGCTGTCCTCGCTCATATGACCTGAATCAAAGGAGGAATCAGATGACATGCTATAAAAAGCATGTTCTTGTTTTTGTTTTACTGTCCTGTTTGTTGTTTTTTGTTTTATTTTGGTTTTTGTTTTAATTTTCAGGTAATTTTCTTGTACTTTTTTACAAATTTCTCGCTAATTTTTGTGGAATTTCAAATTAAGTTGCTCATTGGCTTCTGTCCATGTTTTTGAAATAAATCCAGTCAGTTTGCTCAGGTTTCAAAGGGTTAACACTAGGTTTGATATATGAGAGTTGGCAAAAAAAAGAGTGTTTTGGGGTCGTAATTATGACCTTGTGACACTATTTACAAGTAGAAAGCTGACAACTACAGTAACTCCCACCTTTAAGAAACTTCTCAAATGTTCATTAAAGCAGAATTATCTTTAAAATATCCTTAAGGTGGTATGACAAAGTTTTCCTTCATTCAACAAGTTACCCCCCTCTGGCTCCTCCTTTATTCTGAAAATACAGGAAGTTGAAATAGGAAGTTTTTTTTGTTTTTTACTTAACCCCCACCGCGCTTCCCTCCAATTTGTTGAATTTCTCAAAATGTTCCGTTTGTTAGGCTGAAAAGAAAATCACAGAAAAATCACCATAAGGGCTGCTTTGCATTTTTAATTAAGAAACTAACATATGAATATATTTGCATATTATTGAGTTGCAGATTAAATCATGCATACATAATTAGCGTGCAGCAGCGCTCGTTCGCTCGCCTCTCTCTCTCTCTCTCTCTCTCTCTCTCTCTCTCTCTCTCTCTCTCT
>NW_024631638.1:0-2124 GCF_008729295.1 Plectropomus leopardus
ACAGAAACACTGATTTGATGGATATCGTGATATAAATCGATATCGACTGATATGAAAAAAATGATCCTGATGAGACTTTATTTCATATCGCCCAGCCCTAGCTCCGATCAGCACGACGGCGGTGTGTTTGATCTGCACAGAGACGGAAACATCCTCAGAATACAGAGGAGAGGTCAACAACGCAGAGACTATTAAAATCTGACCATGAATCAGCAAACCAGCTGTGAGAGCTACTGAGGCGTCTCCGAGCGACTCGGCTGCTGGACCAAAACTAAAAGTCCCTTGGTGATGCCGACGGAGTTTAGGAGAGTTGAAATGAGACAACTGAGCTCTGTTTGACAGAGAGGACAGACAGGAGACGTCAGAGATATTCAGTTATAAGAAGTTTAATTAAAGTTATTTATTCTTCAGCAATCGCTGCAGATCTTTGGCCTCCAACAGAAATCAGATGCAAACCTTTGAATATTCAGTTTGAGAGTCTCGCTGTAGGAAGTTTAACACTCAGCAGAGACTTTAGAGGACAAACACCGTTTATGAAACTCTGACTGAAGCTTCAGTTCGATATATCATTTTTAATTTTCATTTTCATTTTTGAGGAACAAACAACTGAAGTTTACATTGCTACTTTTTCCTGTATGAATTGTTGTATATTTTTGTTTTCTTTTTCCCTTTTTTTACTTATTTCTTTGATCCGTTACCTGCTCAGAGTCTACGGATGTAAATCAGCCGTCCCGCTAACAAGATATTTTCACATTTGTATTTTATACTGATGTCCATAAATATGCTGTGTCCCTTTTAAATACACAAATAAATAAATAAGTAATGGTTAATAAGAACTTTATACACAAACTCAGTGATGGTTTGAGATCAGCTGATCCTGAGGGCGTGTCGGGTTGTGCTGACATCACATCACGATGTCGTGTTAAGTGTGTGTGTGTTTATGTGTGTATGTGTGTGTGTGTGTGTGAGTTTGTTGTTCGGACTCACCGCTCCTCTCGTGTGATGTCGACTCCTACGGACGGCGTGGCCTTCAGCGTGTCCGAGATCAGCATCCAGAAGTGTTTCATGATCAGCTTCAGAGATGTGCAGCCAGTCTGCATGTAGCTGCTCTCTCACACACACACACACACACACACACACACACACACACACACAGGACTTTGTGATTTTATGACCTGTGATCACACAAAAACCTTTAAATAAAAGTCGTCGTCATTAACGGCTCAGTCTGAGGCGCCACACTGTCTCTATTAGAGGCTCACTCTGGTTACCATGGTTACCATGCAGCTCATGTTTAAGCTGTTTGGACGTAAAAAAACGACCTGCTGGAGATAACGTTAGATAGCTGCTTAGTTCACAGATAAATATGTTCATAATAACGTTTGTCAATATGGACACACGATGTTATGCAATCATTCAGTTCATTTTAAAAATAAACAAGAACGATGAAAAGAAATTAAAAATTGAAGTAAATTTTAATTCTATATTTAAAATTATTTAACAGAATTATTATAATGTTTAAGGTTTTTGTCAGGTCATTTCTCATTTGATTTTTTTAAATTTCATTTTCTCATTTTTTCTTTTGTTTCTTTTTGCTTGTTTTTGTTTTGTTTTTTGGCACATTTTCAGCATTTTTTCTTGTACTTGGGCCATTTCTTCTTCTGTTTCTAATTACCTTCTTCCCATTTTTAATTAAATAAACAAATAAAGCCACACAGTCCAGCTTTCAAAGGGTTAAATAAATAATTTGACTGTATTTCCATTTTTGCTGAGCAACATTTTTGCGTGACAGGAACTAAGCGTTCGTCCCGTAAAGACGCCTGTCCCAAATATGAGCCTGATGGGTCAGTAAATTAAGCAAATAACAGCTCGGGCTTTTCATTAAAGTTTTACACAAAGTGTCTGAGAAGTACAGACAGAAAAAATGAAGAAATAATTAGCTGATTTATTGTTTTGCAGAAAATAGATAATTTTGCTGAATCATTTTGGGCAAAAACGAAAAACATGACAGTGAGCAGAACTCATCAGTCTGAGCTCCAGGAAACACTGCCGACATTTCACAGATGAGACAACAGAGCTATTAAGTGAAGAATTATAGATAAATGCATACTAGATAAAAATGGT
>NW_024631639.1:0-3632 GCF_008729295.1 Plectropomus leopardus
TCTTTTCCCTTCTTCTTCTTATTTTGTTTTTCCCAGCGTTTGTCTATGAATTTATGCTGTTCAGCTTCGGGGTCGACCATGGAGCATGTGCAGAACGCCTAGAACAGTTCAAGTCCAGTTGAGGTGCTAAGAGTAAACTGACCCCCCACCGCATTTTCTAGGTCTGTTAGTCTATGAGAAATTCATTTTAGTAAGATTTTTACGTGTATTTTAAAAGTGCAGTTTTAGTGGAACACAATAATTCGACTTGTCTAACGTACTGAAGTACAAAAAGAGTTAAGGATTTTAATAAAAGAGAGGCGGTTAAGGTTAGGGCCAGGGAAATGGTTAGACTACATCTTGTGACTTTTGCTAAGGCAAAGTAGTTATTGTCATGTCAAGGAAATTGTGTTGTTTTTTTGTCTTGTGTCCATGTTGTCTTGTGATTTCCTATTTTATTTTGAAATCCTAACTCTACTCTCGTTTCAGGTCACCTTACTTCCTCCCTTTGTGTGTTTTCCCGCCAGTGTGATTGTCGGCCCCGCCCTGATTGTCTCCACCTGTTCCCCCTTACCTTGTGTCTATATAGTCTGCGTCTCTCTTTGTCCTGTGCTGGTTCCTCTTGTCTCGTCAGCCAGTGAACCAGTGCCGTATTCATGCCCATGTCAAGTCTTGTTGTTGCTCATGTCTTTGTGTTGTTCAGGTTTGAAACCTATTTTTATTTTGATGCATTGTTGGACTCAAGTTTTCCTGCAACCTCGTTTGAGTGAATTTTTGTTGCTACTTTTTTTCTTCGGAGTGATTTTGAGTTTTGCATCTGTTTTTGGAAATGATTTTATTGCTGCCTTTTATAATAAAGTGTTTTTGACTTTTGATATCTGGTGTCGTGCATTTGAGTTCATTCCAGTTCAGTCTTGTCAGTTATGAAGTATTACCTTAAAAGAGAGATGGTTCAGGGTAGGGTAAGGGTAATGTGAAGGCCACATCTCATAATGTACTGATTGTTTTTTATAAAATCAATAATGTGTCTGTCTTCCCTGTTTTATTTCCTTTTTATTCTTCTGGTTAACGTTACTTAAACCAAACAACACGTATCATAGACCGTACAGTCCCTCCAAGAGGAAGCTCACGGGACGATGGGACAGATCGTGTTTTCCGTCCCTGAATCTCCTGCATGACTCATTCTCCCCTCTTGTCTGCAGACCCAGGCTGGCTGCTCCTCCGTCCATTGACTGCCCTGTTCTACATTGTTCATTCTCTCATTCAGAATAAAGTCTCCATTCAGGTGTGCCATCACCACCACCAAAAAAAAGGGACTTGTTGTTTTTCTCTGGCCCAGCACAGACAACCTTATCGACCCATGATCATCTCCATGGCATCTGCTTCTCTCACTTGTACTCAACTTGAATTTCTGGGCTGAACATCCGATTTGATGCGCTATTGTTTCCCTGACCTTGGCAGCGGGTTGGCGTCAAGCGTCGTGGGTTTTATGGACACCTTAGACATAGGAATTCTGGATCAATCTCACGGTGGATGATGCGTATTTTTAGAGCCCCATTAGTTGGCTCGGTGAAGACGAAACGGGTGGCGTAGGTGAAGGCTCCTACGTCAGCGCGGGTCACGGGTTGTGTGTCTGTCTGGAGGTTTGTGCGTAACAGAATGGGGGAATCCACCCCTCTCTCTATGATGTGAATGTGTGAAGGGAGGAGGGGGGAGAGAACTGGAGGGTTGAGCCAGGAGGGAAGGGGTGTGCCATTATAAGAAGCCTCAGAGGAGGCATGCGTTCAGTTGTTGAAACCCTTAGCCTAAGGATACGAGCTGAGCCAAAAAACTCTCCTGCAGCCGCAGACAGAGGACGCTGAGAGAAGATCTTTACGTCACAGACGCAGGTAAGAAAGTGTGACTTTGTTTCATACCTGTGTGTGTGGAGATTAAATGAATAATTTCTGAGTCTGGAGATGAGAAAACAGTTAATTAGGAAAGGACTTGTTGTGTGGTGTATGCACAAACCACTGGCTAATAGATCCCGTGGGAATAACGTTGTTTAAGGGCAACCACTGTTTGGATTCTGCCTCTTTCATTCCCTTTTTATTTTCCTCTCTGCTTTGTCTGTGTCTGGCTCTGCAATCTGGGACTTTGACCTCGGAGATGATTCTGTAAATAACCCTCGTCACCTGCAGTAATCTTTTTTTTTTCCATTACTCTGTCTCCCTGTGGCTGGAAAGGTACCACAGTCACCATCAGCAGTGCCCACATCGCACCTGATTATTACTTAATTAGCATGTGAGAAAGTCCCAGAGCGTGCCGAGGAAGCAGTTAGTCACTCAGTTGCACTTTGTTTTTGGCTGACTTTAATCCAACACAAGTAGAGTGTAAAAAAAACATATATAACATACAAAAATCATTATAAAATCAAGATTAATGAAACAAAAAACTAAATATAAAAATGCATTTTAGAAACATTCTCATACAGTTCCAAGTTTTCACTAATATTGAGGCTAAATTCATCAAAATAGCACCAGTAGAGTGAATGCAACTCCAAAAGCTGCTTATTTATGCTTTTCTCCTCTGATCGAATCGATTGATCACAGAGTATCATATGCCAGATTAAATGCATCACACAAAAGCTTCAAAGAAACATTGACAAAAGCCATTTCATTCTTCCCCCCGGAGCAACTCCAAGTGTCAACCCCGAACAAGTGAAGGGAAAATAAAAGAAGAAGCCGGAGAAGTGAATCAGTTGAACGCTGTTATTATGCTAAGCGCATGATAATGATGATTTTAATGATAATGGTAATGAATGTGCATAATCTTTTCCCATTATCAGTAAAGAGGATACCGGCACAGACAGAGGAGAAAACGGCTGGTTAATGTGCCATTCACAGATAAATGACTCCACACTGGGCAAGTGTTTTATGAAGACTGGATCGTGTTTACAGGACTGAGGCACAGACTCAGAGGCTTTTACTGTTGAAAACACCCCCCAAAATCCATATTTAGGGACTGTTTGTTACTTATAAGAGGTTGGAAAGGGGTGGTGCGAAATGGCAGAGGCATGTCAAATATTTTTTAAGCACAGATGAGGGTTGTTTTTTTTAATTTGGCTTATAGGAACTGACATACAACTTTAAATGGGTTTATTCTGTATTTATTTCAAATACCCCCTAAACCCGCCTGTGGGTTTTAATGGTGTGTTTTCTTTAAAAATCGACAAAATCACACTATTTATCCTTGCCAGAAATAGTTAAAATGAAAACTGTCATTAAATCATGCTTGAACTCAACATTTTTAAATAGGTTAAAAGAAGAAGAATAAATTAGTTGTTTTTATGGTGATAAATCCCATGCTGTTTGCTCATTGCAATAGCTCAGATATCATCTGTATTTAGTTTAAATATATATATTTTTAGAATAGCTATTTATGGTGGAGGGAGGGTTATACAATCAGGGAGGGTCAAGATAGAAATAATTTTTTTAAAAAAAGTAAATTAATAAAATACAGTCCCTTACTTGATAGTGTTCACAATATTTGGTTGCTTTGTAAATTTAAACTAGATCATGCAAGGATCCATAAAAAATATCTTTTTAAAATCCTTCTCTAATAAATGAAGTACAGTCCCTGACTTAAGAGTTTTCTCAATATTTGGTTGGTTT
>NW_024631640.1:0-2663 GCF_008729295.1 Plectropomus leopardus
CTAAGTTTATGATGTCCTACTTTGGATGTGTGAGTCTCCTGCAATAGGACAATGTCTGCTTGAAGGTTATTAAGGTGTTGAAAAATTTTGCAACTTATGGAGTATAAATTGTAATTTAAATAAGTGGAGGTGTGCGTGTGTGTATGTGTGTGTGTGTGTGTGGGTTAGATATGTGCAGCTGCCTTTCTGAAGAACCTGCATAAACAAGTTGTTGTATATGTGTTTTCTTGTGTGTATGCGTGTATGTCTGTGACAAGTGTATCCTTGTAAAATATGTGGTCGAACTGAACATCATTGAAACACGATAGATTTAAGCATAAGTGGTGACCCATTACAACAACTACCACAGGGAACAAAACAAACAGAACAGGTAACACAAATATACAGATTAACAGTCTGGAAGGAAAACAGTACATTATGAGACGTGCACTGTGATTTTAGTTAATAAAGGCCCTAAAGGAAGTTAGTGGAGGAATTGTTCTGTAACAATGTTCTGTGTTACCTTACTTGGAGACTACCTTTAAGTGTGGGAGAAGACGTGCATTCAGTAGAGCCAAGGAGTGACTTCTGGATCACTTCTTCCTCTCAGCTCCCTGCCTCGGCTCTTCACCAGCTCCTTTTGCTTGAAGTGTTCAAACTTCACAACAATGGGTCTCGGGCGCCGGCCAATCCGGTCTCTTCACTCCAAGGCGGTGGATCCGATGGAAGGTGATGTTCTTCACAGTGTCCGTTGGGAGTTTCAGTTGTTTCTGGAGAAACTCCTTGATGGACGCTTCGGGATCTTCCTCTGCCCACTCTGGGATCCCGGAGAAAACCAGGTTGTCTCGCATACTGCGCGCCTGAATATCGAGGATGGACTCCTTCATCCGTTTGTTATCCTCAGAGAGATATAGGGGTACACTTCATGTCAAACTAATTTTGACAGGTGTAACGAATCGTCATCCAATGATATGTCGCCACGTCATCAAGTCCCCTCCCCTTTCCCCGCCCCCTTTCCGTTGGCAGGTCCTTCTTTTTCCCATGCTTTCCCCGCCCATTTTCCCACGGTGACCCTATGTTTTTCCCTTATCCTTGGTGGAGTTTTAGGTTTGAACCAATGAGAAGCGAGTAAGCGAGTGAAGTCATTGGAGAGACGAATAAATGGTACGGTTTTGCGGTATTGTTGTGTACAGTGTACAGATCTTGAGAGAAAGAAAGGATTTGAAGAAAACAGGGAACTAAAAGCTAAAAAAAAAAAAAGGCGTATAAATTTATAAAAGCAGTTTTAACGAACATGTTGTGTAACTTGACGAAAGAGCAGTACAACTTTTCGCTTCATCTTCTGGACCGTATGGATGAGCCTAAGGTTAGAAGAAACATGGTGGAGGATCTAGACCGTTTGCACATGGCCGAGTTCCTGATTACATTTTTTACTGATCGTGGGGCTATGGAGGTGGCTGCGCAGACGTTGAATGTGATCGGTTGCAACTGTCAAGCACAGCTGATTAGGATGGAAGATTTGAGTTGGAAAAGCAAGGAAGATGAGTGGACGTCCGGGGTGGAGAGTCAGACGCAGAGTAAATGGAAAGAGTAAGTATTTGTTCATTCAAACTCCTTAAGACGAACCAATGAGAGGGGAGGGGGTGGGGTTAAGGATGAGCCTATGAGAACAGTGGGAGGTGTTTGGAGATGTTGAGAAGCGGATAAAAAAGGGGTTTCTGTTCATTCTTTCATTTTACTTTATACTCAGCATGGATCCGCAAATACTGGAATCGGTTCGAATGGACGACGCGGTTTCTAGACCGTTGGATGAAGATGAGGAGCAGCCTGCCAATTGGTCCTCGTCGTTGCTCAGTCATATGCCTGTAACGGTCTATCAAGACGTTACTGAGGTACCGGACGCTCCAAAGAAGAAGAAGAGGTGTCTGATGTATCTGTGCCATACCCAGATGCCGCCGTCAGGAGCTCTGCATGAAGAATGGTCTTTACGACCACAGATGTCTGGATCGTGGGGTTATGTGTTCAAGTACGAGGTGGGCGAGCTGTGTTTGTACCAGTTGGGTGACGGGGAAAGTCTGAGTCCTTCAACCAACATGACGGTGTTGAAAGGTGATGAAGATGATGTTAAGGATGGCGATTTCTATGAATAACAAAGATGTGAGTGTGGAGAAGCGTGATGAAGAGGACGTGGATGTTGATGCGATGGGGGTGTCTGATAAAGAGAACGAGGATGTTGATGCGATGATGTCTGAGACAGGGTATGGTTCAGAGGAAGAGGAGGAGAAGGAGAAAGAGGAGGAGGAAAAGGGGGAGGAAGAGGATGTTGAAGATTTTTCAACGCGGGATTCAGTTTAATGACAACGAACTGTCTAAGACGAAAATCATGTTAGGGTCATTGTGGCAATCCAAAACCACACTCTTGGCCAAATGGTATACTCATGCCAGTGTGCGTTCAGACAATCAGGAAGGGAGGAGATCAGCCAACATTTTTGTTTTGGAGAGATTTAATCCCGACTGCGGACTATTCCGCACCGTTTTAGTCATACCTGCAACAGAATGGCTCGACAGGATGCTGGAGATAAAGGAGAGGATTTCAACCCTTTTTCAGAGCTGTCGCAGTTGGAAAGAAGCGGTGGTGGTGAGAAAATCTCTAAAGTTTTGAGCCCTTTATTTTCTCTGAGAGA
>NW_024631641.1:0-4921 GCF_008729295.1 Plectropomus leopardus
ATAGTTATTATTTTATGAGAAGAAGTTATTGTCTTGTGGACACAAGTCATTCTTGAGGGAATAAATTATTGTATTGGAAAAAACAACTTATTATTTTATAGGAACAAGTTATACTTTGCACACAAGGTAGTAACTTATTCTCATAAAATGATTAACATTGTGCACAAGATAATAACTTCTTCCCAAAAGATAATTAATTTGTGTGAACCAAAATAAAATCTAAAAAATTGCAATGTAATTTCAATATTTGTGTCACCAGGAAGTATTTGATGAGAAGTTAGAATTTTGCTCTCAGAATTGCTTTTTTCCCAGAACCATTATTTGGGTAGAATTACACTGTATAGCCTGTTGATAGTAAAATAATGTACATTTATAGACATTTTATGTTATTATGATTATTATTAAACTGTTTTTTAAAATGCAAAGTAATTGAAAAAAAATGGTACAGAGATAGATAGATCATATAGATCTACATATATATAGATCTCACCTGATCTCCACTGGAGAGATCAGGTGAGATCAAGTGTTTGAACTTTTAAGGTTCTACTCATCTTAAAAAAGGGTGATTTCTTACAAATGGCTAAATGGGACTAGAGTTTTTGTCAGGGACGTTAGACGTCATCACACCAGACACAGAAGCTCTTTAAACCCACTTTTCCACCTTTACAGCTTTACAGGGTCGCACTTGAACTTGTAGATTTATTTGTTTATAATATTTTTTGATCTTATTTAAACGTGTTTTTACAGTGTTTGTAGTTGTGATGTTTAACTTGTGTGACTGCAATGTAGTTCCTGTATAGCCTAACAATATCTATTTGCCCCAGGCAAATTAATTTACGCTTCAAAACACACAAAAGTGATGTGCATCTGATGTGTCCAGGTGCCCTGCCGTTATAGCCAATGGTCATCTCACCCCCATTCAAATATCCACAGTCATAGTTCAGAGGTGGAAATGTAACTCTATTGGTCCTCAGATTTGATCCAACTAAATGGCAGACCTACATGCTTCTGCAAGAGTGTAAGTGTTTTTTTGGGTTTTTTTGTGATAGAAATCCAATGTTCCTTTCACTACAATGCTGAATTTTCCCTGAGTTTACTAGCACTAATAACATAGGCCCTTTTTCCCACCACTGAACTTAGGCCTAATAGACGGATAATAATAAAAATAATAATAATTATAATGATAATATGAACTCCATGAACTCCACAATTTTCTTTGCACAATGACCATCCCATCTCCCAACAACATTGTGGTCACAGACTGACATCTCTGTATTTGTACCCCTAAATGTTGGAAAATGGTACAGACAGTTTGCAGCTCAGGTTGATTTGTGACTCTAAATTGCCCTTAGGTGTGACTGTGAGCGTGTATGGTTGTCTGTCTATATGTATCGGCCCTGCGATAGTCTGGCGACCTGTCCACGGTGTACCCCGCCTTCTGCCCGATGACAGCTGGGATTGGCTCCAGCCCCCCCGCGACCCTTATGAGGACAAGCGGTTACAGAACATAGATAGATAGATAAATAGATAGGTACTTTATCGACTGACTGACCTTATGGACCAACTACAGCCCTTTGATGGTACATCAACAGCAGTTGTACCTTAAAGAACATGAATGTACCCCATTTTCTGACAGTGTACATATCTCCGTAAATAGGACTGGACCCTAAAAAAAACAGAATCATGACATCTATCTGTGCAATATTCATACAATATATGACTGGTATCTTATAGGATATATATACGGAAAATATCCAGAAGCTTGTGCAACAGATGATCTATGGATATGTAAAAGATAAAATTGTATACCATGGATCTTTCAGGCTAGCTGTAATCGCCTTTGTCTTTGTAAGATTTTTGGGGTAAGGGATACCTAATGTTGTATTTCTCACAGATTATACTATAGATAATTATTTCAACATTAGCATCTTTGACAAATTAGTTTAATGTTTAACATGTAATGCCTAACATGCTTGTGTAAAGATCTGTACTCGACCATAGATGATCTGATATTTTGGCCATCTGAAACAGTATTGCAGAACATGTCATTCAGATTTCTTTGTATCTGCAGTTGAAAATCTGTTGATGGTATTTTTCCAGATCTGTAATCTTTGTGATATACAAAACTGGTATCCTAACAGATATGTCACTGATATCAGATGTGGAAAATCTATGGATCTGCTCCGGATCAGATCTTCCAGGATACTCTCAGAAAATGTTATGGATATGTGACAGGATATGTGAAAGCAGGCCCAGGCGCTTGAATACTGCAGGTAGGAATAATGGAATAGGACTCCGGTTGTATTTTGTGGGGCCATGATTTGTTGCATTGTGCTGTACTTTGCATATTTATTTTACAATAAAATAATATTTGTAATACAATTTTCAGATGTCTTTTATGTCACTGAAGGCAAAATTATAACATTCAAATCACTGTTTTGCTTGTTAGACTCCCCTTCACAAAAATGCATTTTTCTCAGCTTTCTAGAAAAAATGTCCAATGTTGGATTAAAAATTAAACAGCTGCAGGCATATCGGACAATACAAATAAATTGGCTATCAATTGGATTTGCTTCTTCTGGTGTGAATTTTAAGTAACCCATTCATCCATTTTCTACCGCTTGTCCGGGGTCAGGTCCCAGGGGCAGCAGCCTAAGCAGGGAAGCCCAGACTTCCCTCTCCCTGGCCACTTTGTCCAGCTCTTGCCGGGGGAGCCACCTCATCTGGCTCTTCCCAACGCGGAGCAAGTTGACATATGGACACCCTTATGCCTGAACATGGTGTTCGTTATGGACAATCTGTGGTGAGCACAGAAGTCCAATAACAAAACACCACTTGGGTACAACTCGGGCGGGGCATTCCTCCCGATCACGCCCCTCCAGGTCTCACTATCCCTGCCAACTTGAGCGTTGAAGTCCCCCAGGATGGATACTCTTTGCTGCTGTTTGGACCATAGGCACAAACAACAGTCAGGATCTGTCCCACCACCAGAATGTCAGAGGGAAGCTACTTTCTCGTCCACCGGGATAAACTCCAACATAAGGGCACTGAGCTGGGGGGCAGTAAGTATTGCCACCCCTGCCCTGGTGCCTCTCACCAGTGGCGACTCCAGAGTGGAAGAGAGACTGGTTCCGGAGCCCATGCTATGTGTCGAGGTGAGGCAAACTATATCTAGTCGGGACTTCTCAACCTCGCGCACCAGCTCAGGCTCCCTCCCCACCAGAGAGGTGACATTCCACATCCCTAGAGCTGAAGATAGGACCGCCAAGGTCCCAGCCTTTGGCTGCCACCCAGCTCACATCGCACCAACCCCTTTGGCACCTCCTGTGGGTGATAGGCCCTGAAGGCAAAATTATAACACTCAAATCACTGTTTTGCTTGTTAGACTCCCCTTCACAAAAATGCATTTTTCTCAGCTTTCTAGAAAAAATGTCCAATGTTGGATTAAAAATTATCCAGCCTCAGGCCTGGGGGGGGGGTTGTGGGGGGCAGTGACCCACGTTCAGGCGAGGGAAACTTTGGACCATGTATGTGTTTCATCATAAACGGTCTGGTGAGCTAAGCTTTGTCTGGTCCCTCCCTTAGGACCTGTTTGGCATGGGTGACACTACCAGTGGCATAAAGCCCACGACAACTGAGCTCCTAGGATCATTGGGACATGCAAACCCCACCAACATGATAAGGTGGTAGCTTAGGGAGTAACGCTTTTTCAAAAACGTGTATATTCTGTATGTGTATATGAGCTATATAAGGGCTGCTTGGTTTGTACATACTTGGTTTAATTAGTGCAAATGCTATAAGCAAGGAGAAACTGTCGAGTTTTGTCAAACAAGTTCCAAAAAGGTTATTTACTTTATTTCGAACATGTAAAAGTACATATAATAAAATAAAGATTTCAGTCAAAAATCTTGTCATATTATGCATCTGGTTTATTGCACTCATGCAGAAACACTACTACTAGTGAAACATATTTGTGTGATGAAATGATTTACTTGTCAGGGGTAGAAATACGACATTGCAGGTGCTTGAATATTTCTAAAAGGACCTCCCCAGTGTTCTAACTCATTGGAAGCTGAGCAAATTGGCTTGCTCTTTTTAAAAACATTCGAGGGAGGCAATGAGCAACTTGGTGAGACATTTTCCACGAATTGCAAGAAATTTGTACATTAAGAGTATTATTTTAAAAGGGTAGGGAAGAAAACTCTATTTATAATGATCATGATGACATAGATTATGTTATGTTACAGTAATTTACAATAATTATTGTAATTTCTGAAAGAACTATTTTCAGGTAATTTCCTAGCCTTTTCTTCCTTTTCTGCTGATTTTCTAAAAGCAGTGTTGTAACTCTTTCAAAACTGAGCTCACTGACTTGCTTGCTTTCAAAAAAATTGAGGAAGGCAATGAGCAAGTTAGTAAAATATTTTTGCAAATATTTAAAATAAATTAGAAATAAAAGTAGTAATTTTAAATTAACTGAAAATCAGCAAAAAAGAAAAAAGTAAAAAACAAATAAATAAATAAAAAGGGAATTACCTGAAAATTTTTCTTTAAAAATAAGGATAAAAACCCAACCTTTTTAAAAAAAATTTTTTTAATTTACTAATTTACTAATTTCTTGCAATTTCTGGAACATTACTTATGAAGTTGCTCATTGCCTTTTTTTTCCAATCTTTTTTGAAGAAATTGAACCAATTTACTGCAGGTTAAGAGTTAAAATACATATGAAAGACATCTGAAAGCAGCACAAGAAAAGTGATGCTGATCCAGTTTTCAAAGGGTTAAATGTCTAACTGAAAACCCAGCAAAATATAAAATTTATGATGCTCGTGGAATATGTAGAAAAACCGGTAGAACGTATAAAAATATGAACTTAAAATATATAAATACTTTAAATATGTAAAAAGACTGATAGTTCTAA
>NW_024631642.1:0-4158 GCF_008729295.1 Plectropomus leopardus
AATTACTACTTTGTAAATAGGGTCACACTGCCCCTTTTTCGTGATTTTATACCTGTTACTGTTCAGCCAGAAGTGTAAATCCTGGCTGAACTCTCAGGGGCAACTCTCAGCTGTAAGTTGATCCAAATATGGTCAAAGTGTGCAGTGCTTCTTTAGTTAGAGTGGGAAAAACAGTCTTATTTCATGTCTTCATTTAAACAAGGACCATACATAAAAAAAACATTTATCTCCAAAAGAGAATAGATGATTCATGCCAGATTTAGCTATTAGCTAGTGTACATCTGCAAGTCCCTGGGCCTGTGTCTTAGACACAGTCTACAATTAGAGGTTAGTGGCTTCATGCTGTCACCTCTCCTGCATCTCTCTTACACTGTTCTCTCTAGTGAGCTGTCAACTCATTATAAATGCTCAACTGGACTGATTCAACTGACTGGAGGTATTGTCATATTAATTGGATCAACTGTACCCACGGTCTATAGCCACAAAAAGAAAAAAACAAACAAAAAAAAAAAAACAGTGAATAATATTCATGGAACAATGTTCCATGAGGATTATTATTAATTATTATGAAATAATCAGATATGTGTCAAGGGTGTGGTGAAGTGGTTGTACTTTTACCCACAGCAAGAGGATTTCTGGTTCAAACCTGCTGGATGGTTTGGACCCTTTTGTGTAGAGTTTGATTCTTTTGCCCTGTCAGCATAGGTTTTCCATTGGTTTTGCTTTAGTATATGAACATACTCCCATTACTCCCTTCTTTGGAACAAAACATTACCCTTGAATCGCAAATGATTTGCACATTAACTTCATTTTCAGGAGACAGGACAGTCAGAAACGCAAATAACTTCTAAAGTGTGCTAGTCATCTACCATATTCCACTTTACTGACACAAATGAGTCATTGAACTATGCCATGTTATATGTCATGTGTCATACCTGCATGTGTGTAGGTTTGTTAGAGGCCGTCTGTCAGTGTTTTTCCTTTAGAGGTCAAAAAGCTTGTGGTATTAATGGAGCGTTTTCTGGATGAAAAGACAGCAGTGTTGTGGGGAAACGTATTGATGGGAGAACCAATGGAACTGTTCATCTTTCCTGATTCATTGGCCCATACATCAAAATTGGGAAGCCTCAGTGCTGATAGGGTCACACTGCCCTTTTTATGATTTTGGACCCCTCGTTGTACAACACACACACACACACACACACACACACACACACACACACACAGTGAAGTCACTTAAAAATTCTATTATAGAACTCTACAACTTTTTATTTTTATCTTCACATTAAAGTTCATGTGTTTTAGATGTATTTGCAACCACATGATGCTAAAAACTCCACTGAATGTGACTTATATGAAAATGGGCAAGAAAAAGCTCTGAAGGTGTGACATTTTATTCAAGCCCCTTAACTCCTGCTGTGAAAATAGAATGAGGAGGAAAAGAAGGCACATGAAGGAAAAGAGCAAGATAAGAAGATGAGAATGTAAATGAAATCTGCCATTCAAGTTTTTCCTTAGCTCTTATTCTTCCAGTTGTCTGTCTGTCCAGTTGTTGTCAGTGTGATATATTTTAAAGGTCTCTGGTCAATAAAATTAGTGAGACCATGATGGTTTTATCATAATTTAACGTGAGCCCAGCAGAGGCTTATATGGGTCAAACAGCCCCATAACTTAACGATCTTAAAGACTAACTGATGAACTTGTGAAGTGACAAACAGAGCATTCACGCCCAAAGGCATTAAGTTACGAAGATGACATCTTAAAATGTAATCAAGTCTATAAATCTAAGAAAAATATGTCAAAATTACTTCAGCTGCTCACCTCTTGGAGTAATAATCTGTGATAGATTCATATAAATCAAACTGTGTTTCTAAAATCTCTTTTAGTGATTGATACAACATGACTGTGATTCCACCTTTTACATATACATCAAAGCATTTGACACCTGATGTTTTGACACTGGTTCAGCTTGTTTGTTTTCACCAAAAACTACGTTGGTTGCACTTATGAGAGGCACGTGGTTTACATGAAATATTCACTGCTAAATAACACTGCTAAAATTTCAAAGAAAAGAGTACACCCAACTAAAATCAAACAGAAAAGTCAACAGCAAATAAATCCAAGGAATTACAGAAAATCTATATTAATTTTTTTGATATACAAGTGTTATCATCTGGGAAGTGTTGTGAAGTGCCTGAAGGCTATTTTTGGTAGCCTTGCTCACCATTTGTACTATAAGGAAGTAATCAGTGGAGAAGAGCACAGCACAACACATCTGCCCTTTAAAAAAAGTAAAACTGCATTGATGGAAAAATATGAAAGCTTTCAAATCATCCTGCAGAATTTCTCTGTTCTTTTACTTTTAGTTTTGGCATTGTAGAACCTTATTAATGTGTATGTAACCAGGTAAACATTTTGAAATGTAAAAATGATGACTAGTAGAGAAATAAAGATTTATAGTGAGCCAACCTCCTATCAAAGTATGATATTACATTGGACCCTTTGTGATTATAACTTGTAATTGTATTTGATTAGATTTTTCTCCAAAGACTACTGTAAACTGTTTGGAATGCATGACAAGGGAAATATCTGATATTATTCATAATTGATTGGCTGGCTACTTAGGGGCAATGGAAACAAGCTGTTAACACAACACTGATACATTATCACCTTATGGTGAAGCTGCTGCTTATTTACTCATCCAGCAGGTACAGAACAACATTAGTATTCAACAGTGATTATAGTTGTTTTAAAGACTCATTTCATAGTCAAACGTCTCATTGTGTTAACACTGTTTTACAAAAGCTGATTATGCAGTCAAACCCACAACCTACATGATGCAGTAGGACAAGCAAAGGTGTAAATAATCAAATTAATTGCAGCTGATTGCCATATATGCCCACTATACACTAAATGACTTTGAAATAGATATATATACATGATAATAAATACATGAATTAATAAACAGACTTTTAAAAGACTAATGTCTGACATCCTATCACATCTAAAGACAATATGAGTTTTTAGTCACAGATTATAATACTTTGCAAAGACTTAAGATCCTGCAGGGTCACTATTTGCAAGACTAAAATTAGATTCCTTTCGAGATAATTTCCCATGCTGCTCCTGGTGGGAAATAGCATGATAAACTCCCTTAACGAAATATAACAATAACAATTCCTCACGTGTCCCCAAAAACACATAATTCTAGGAACACAAGATAAAAGGTGCCAAATGTCAACAGTATTCTTGTTAATTTGGCATTAGTGTGATCCATAAAGATAAACTGTATTTGTGTACAAACTTAACATTTTGGATTTTTTCACCTTAACTCGCTACCAGCCCCCATTGGTTAGCTGTGATATCTTAGTGGGTGAGGACTGTTAAAATGAGAGATGAATCATTTCAAAAAATTGAGATTTCTCACAAAGAATATACGCCAGTTGATGGATCAGATGTATGCAGAGTTAAACAAACACTTGTCCACTCCACAGCTCAATCAGTTTGTCCTCCTTTTCCACAGGACAAGAGACTTCAACATCAACTTCTTCATGTCATTAAATCTAGTTTGATTTTAGAGGAGCAATAAGATGAGAAAAATAATGACCTATGACAGCTGGGACTGAGTTTTATTATAACTCCACACCAGTAGAGCAAGATCCTCCAAACTCTAGCAAAATTCTCATAAATTTATTCTGACACGTGTCATGATGGCATCATGGCAGCCCTCCTCTTCCCTTATGTGGTTATTGTTTGTTTTCCCCTGTGTATGATCCTTCATGTTTCTCCCCCTACTTTTTGCTCTTTGTCTGTGAGCTTAGTGGGCGTGGCCTTCTCTGGCAGGCTGTGCCAGGTGGAACTCATCCAGCAATCAACCCTCCAATATAAGAAGACCAGCTAGAGACTCACTCAATGTCAGATCAGTCTGTCTACTCGTGTGGTAACTCTGTTGCTGATCCTGGCTCGCATTCAGTTGGTGTCATTTCTTGTGTTCCTAGCTTGTGTAGCTAATGCTCCCTTGTGTTTACCTTGCTGCAGATAGCCTGCTTGTTCATGCTTCCACACTTCATTCCCACCACCTGTCTGCCTGCTTGCCACATGCTGACCAACGCCTGGTTTGTGTGAATTGTTTGTTTGTACTAAGGACGCCATTACCAC
>NW_024631643.1:0-1864 GCF_008729295.1 Plectropomus leopardus
GCTGGCATTTCTGTAAGGATATACTTTAAACAATGTTGTGGGAACATTCCCTGCTGGGATAGTAGTTGAGTTTGATAATGATGGTGAGGTTCAGTGGTGGTTTGAGATAAGTGCAAATGCAGCATCCAAACATTCTCACAATAACAATGTTAGCATGATAATAATTAGCAGGTAATGTTTACTATGTTCTGAGGCTGACTAGAATGAATGTGAGATGGATTTCCATAAATCTTTGCACTTTTTTAGAAAAATGGACTAACATTACCATTCCTAGAGCACTCTCAATCTCATCCATAATGGGGCAAGATGCTGTGTTGCTTTGAAAAATGTTCCTCCTCTGTTCTCATGTAACATTGTGGGAACGTTTTATAATCTGTCATCTCTCAGCATCACCAAAATATCCTTAGAATGTTGCAGTTAAAATGTTACATCTTAGTCAGCATTTAACATTACTGGGGCATAATTTTAAATGATAAACATCCTTAAGACAATCTTTGAAGATTAGATTAAAATATTTTCTTCAAAACATCATTACACCTTGTAGTTACCGTTAACCGATTTAATGGGAAATTTCCCAGCTAGCTTGGATAGCAAATGAATTTGATTATGATGGTGAGAGGTCTATAAAAGATGGGTTTTCTGATGGCGAACAAAGAACACTGCCAAACTGCTGAATGTTACAATACTGTATTTTTGGGATTTGAAAAGTTTAACTGTGATTCACTCATAAGCCACCACTCAACCATTCCCCTCCCCACAAATCAGTTGTTGAGTCAGTCATCATCCAGCCAGTCTTTTAACTGGTCGGTCAGTAAATCAAGATAGCCATCAATCCAATTAGATTACACAGCAATTGGTCAGCCAGTTGATCAGTCTGTCAGTCAGTGAGTCAGTGTTAGCAGTCCATAGAGACTCCAGTGGAGCTCTAACAGTCTCTCTGAATACCTCACTGAAGGAGCCACCTGACAGCAGCCTACTGGAAACCTGTCAGAACACCCCAGGCCTGATGGGCTAATTCACAGACACACACTCACCCTGAGCCACAGCTGTTTGTTTTGGAAGGCTTTGTTGAGGAGAGGACGGGGGATAGAGATGTTTTCCACCTCCCCTCAGTCTGTGATTCAGATAGAGGGCCGGAGAGGAAGGGTGAGGTATCGTCTCGTGGTCAGAAAATGAACTCATTCCTCCCCAGCATGAAAACACTCCCAGACAAGAAGATAGAGGGAGAGCAGGAGAAACAGAGCAGAGATGGATGTAGGTCAGGATGATGTGACACACAGGGCCAGACGTGGTTTTTCAGACAGACTAAAAAAACCACCAGCAGTGGTGGAAACGATGTGTTGCTACTCGGTTTCTAAACCACAAAAATTCTGTCTACAAAGCCTTGGCACAAACAGGCTGTCGGTGACTCTGCCTGAGAAATATGTTGGGGCGGGAGTGGTTGTAAACAGCTGTACAACTTATTATTCTCCATTTGGTGCAGCATTCACACACCCTTTCAGCTGCAGTTACTTTTTTCCCTATTTCTTCAAAGAGAGCCATGATGGCTCCCAGCACTCAGCGTGTTTTTTAAGATGAACTAGAAGTGTCACCAAAAATGAGGAGGCACTTTAACTCCAATCTGCAGTGTACTCAAAGAGATAACAGGACAGAAAATAACACTCAGGATGATGAACATATTGTGTTTAAGGCAGTGTGCAGATGAGGAACTTATGAAATCAGCAACACTATATAGCTGTAAATTCAGCTGTTTACCTCTTTGAAACCTGAGTAATTTGGTTTAATTTCTTGCAAAAACATAGGGAGAAGGCACTGAGCAACTTCAGAAGATATACTTGAAAAATGTGCAAGAAATTAATAAATA
>NW_024631644.1:0-1815 GCF_008729295.1 Plectropomus leopardus
TTGACTAACTGATTAAAAAATCTGAATGAAAATGTATTGAAACTAAAAAATATCAATATGCCAAACAAGTTAGTATTTGTGGCCAAGGTAAAATGAGTAAAAATCCGTATTAAGGCGTATCGTATTGATGTTATGTAGACACAGTGAACCTCTTACATTCAAGCTCCAAATTTAGGGCAGAAAAATGGCTGAAAAAGAATTAATCAGAGCAGAGGAAGCAAAATAAGAAGTTTAAAGATCCTTTCTGATCAAAAAATGTGTTTTTTCTTGTTTATGTCCCCTAACAGTCTATCTTTGACTGTACTGACACATCTGTGCAAAGTTTGTCACTATATAGGAAATTTTACATTCCTCCACTCAAAGGGCATCAATGCTGAAGTCAGAGCTAAAAAGCTGTCTGTACGCAATTCAATATGGAGGTGGCTGAGCTTGCAGCTAACAGTGCTAACTCCATAAACGGTGCTAAACTATGGCAGCAGTGCTGGAAAGGCTAACGGTGCAAACCGGGAAAGAAAGGAGGGTGAGCTCTAGCATAAGAGCTAGCCAGTAGGATCCACACATGCACTAACTTACAGGAATGGCCAGAGCGGCTTACCACAACAAAGGTCAGAAAAGACCTTAACCTCTTGAATCAGGGTGCCTGAAATCACTCGCCCTTCGTCACAGCTCTGCTGAGAGGGAAGCAGGAAGGAGGGGTTCAGAATCAGTTTGGGGGTCTTTAATTACAAGATCAACCCTAGTTTGGATAAACAGGAGTGTAGCTCATTTCTGTTGCTGTCTTTGTTGAGGGAGGGGGAGGATAAACAGGGAGAGCGTTGAGGAGGAGGGAGGAAGATCTGGAGTCAGAGGAGAAGAGTGGAAAGATGGAGGAGCCAGCAGTTCGCTCTCTCAGTAATTATCCACTTGGCGTTTAGCTTTAGCCAGGAACCAGGAACCCGACTCTGCCCCCCCACCCCCCATGCTGCGCCCTATCCACAGGCCGCAGGTAGGCTTTCATCACACCGGCTCCAGTTACCTCCTACATATAAGCTAACCAGGCCAGGTGAGCGCAAACACTCCTCCTCGCTAGACCTCTCGATCCCATACAACCACACACACACACACACACTCAGAGCGGGTCACACACACTCCAGTGGACACACAGAATGGAGCCGGAGTCAGACAGCATGCCGGAGGCACCAGAGGAGATCATACAGTTAAGTGGATCGGGCCTTTTTTCCTGACTCCTTACTTACTCTTGGAGCGGCTGTCCAAGCTTTGTAACCCTAACCTGAGGCCCCTTGATCTGCTGCCTTAGGCCCTTTCTCTCGTTCCTCGCTCCCTCACCTTCTCTACTCGATTTTAAGTGTTCAAATATTCACTCCGCTGCTCGCCGTCCTCTCTATCAGGCTTGTTTTGGTCGGTAAACACGACTGTTTATTGATCAGTATACTAAAATGAGACATAAAGCTGATATCAGATAACAGGAGATGAGAGTCATAAAACTCAAACTAAACAAAGTAAAAACCTAAAAACTGAAAAGGGTCTAGCTGCTTCTGACATCCTGATTGACTGACAAAAAACTGACAATCAGCACAAATAGTTTAAACTATTTCTGCACAAATAGTTTAAACTTTTTGTGCTGCCCCATGAGTCATTTTTAACAGATAACTGGGGGGAGTTGGCAGCATGTTGGATCAGTGTCTTCAGCTGGCTCTAATCACTATAATTACTATAATTATTTGTTCACCAGTCCTCCTTTATCAGTTATAGTTGCAGCCCGGCGCCGTCTATCAGCCAAATTGAAACATAAACTGCTGACTTATGTAAAGACAA
>NW_024631645.1:0-1577 GCF_008729295.1 Plectropomus leopardus
TTTACGTCCTGCTAACTGCCCCTCTGACAGCATTCCATCCCGTTTGTTTAAGGAAGTTTTCACCTCAGTTCAGCTTTTTATTTTGCTTCTTTTAAATCTTTGTCTCAGCTCTGGGTGTGTTCCATCTTCTTTTAAACATGCTACGGTGCAGCCCCTCCTGAAGAAGAAAAATCTAGATCCCTTGGTTCTGTCTAACTATAGGCCTATTTCTAAACTCCCTTTTATTTCCAAGGTTTTAGAGAAAGTTGTTTTTAACCAACTCCGAGGATTTTTACAGAGAGCCAATGCTTCTGAATTGTTTCAATCTGGTTTTAAGTCTCTCCACAGCACCGAAACTGCTCTTTTAAAGGTTTTTAATGACCTTTTACTAAATCTTGACTCTGGCAACTGTGTCGTTTTAATTCTCCTAGACCTAACAGCAGCATTCGATACGGTGGACCACTCAATCCTCTTATCACGCCTTGAACACCGTGTAGGCATAAAAGGTACTGCTTTGAGCTGGTTCAGTTCGTACCTCTCTGGGAGATCCTTCTCGGTACGCATGGGACAGTTTTCCTCCTCTGTGGCCCCTCTGACGTGCGGTGTCCCCCAGGGGTCAGTCTTGGGCCCCCTACTGTTCTCCCTCTATATGCTACCCCTGGGGTCCATTTTCAGGAAGCATGGTATCCCCTTTCATTGTTTTGCAGATGACGTACAGGTGTATTTGCCGGTGAAGGCACCTACTAAAGACTCTCTGCAGGCTGTGTTTGACTGCTTAAAGGACGTTAAAACATGGATGGACCTGAACCTGTTAAAATTAAATGAAAATAAGACGGAGGTTGTCCTGTTTGGCCGTCCCGACCTGGTTCAGGTCCTTGCCAGCTCCCTTGACCCCGTAGTTCCGCGCATACAAACCCATGCCAGAAATCTTGGTTTTATTATTGATGGTGCCTTTAAACTGGACAAGCAGGTTAGTGCAGTGGTCAAGTCCAGCTTCTTTCAGCTAAGGCTTTTAACCAAGGTTAAACCGTATCTCCCCCGGAGAGACCTTGAAATAGTAATCCATTCTTTTATTACTTCTCGCTTGGATTACTGCAATTCCCTCTACTGTGGTATTGACCAGTCCGAGCTTAACCGCTTGCAGCTCGTGCAGAGCGCGGCAGCTCGCCTCCTTACTGGCACGAAGAAGCGCGAGCACATAACTCCTGTGCTCTCTTCCCTACACTGGCTTCCGGTTAGGTACAGGATCAATTTCAAGATTCTTTTATTTGTTTTTAAATCTCTGAATGGACTGGCCCCGAGGTACCTGGCTGACCTTGTTAATTTACACCAACCCTCCAGAGCCCTTAGGTCTGCTAACCTAGCCATTTTAGATGTGCCTCGTTCTTTTTTAAAATCTAGAGGGGATAGAGCGTTTGCGGTCGCAGCTCCCACTTTGTGGAATGCACTCCCCCTCAGTGTGTGCACCGCAAATAGTCTCTCCACTTTTAAAGCCCAACTGAAGACGCACCTGTTCACTTTAGCCTTTGGCGGAGCATGATTAGTTTTATTGGGTTTATATTCATTTTATCTATATTTATATGCAACATGTTTTTATT
>NW_024631646.1:0-4446 GCF_008729295.1 Plectropomus leopardus
AGGTGTTTTTAGGGTGTGGGGTGGAGGAAGGGAATATATAATGAGCAAATTATCAGAAATGCCAATTTATTTGTTTACTAATGATTTAAATGTTAATGCAAAGCATGAGATATACATTTGCAGATTTAAAAAAAATACAAATACTAAATAGTGCTTTATTTATAAATGGATGGCATGTTTTCTATTAAAAAATATTTGTTTTGTCTTTTTTTCCCCTTTATTTGTTCCTCTCTTTTCTGGCAATTTTGACTGAAAATGTTTTTTTAAAAGTTGGGGTTTTTTTTGGCATGTTCTTTAAAAATTTTTGCCATTTTTTTCATTCTTCTTGTTTAATTTTTTTTTTTGGGGGGGGGGGGGGGGCACTTTTGTAGAAAACTTTAACATTTGGGGCATTTTTTGTTTGTGTGTTTGTTATTTTTTTTCCTTAAAAATCACACTAGAAACTGAAAAAAAAGGCAAGTGGTGCAAGACATTATAATAAATCTCCTTGAAAAGAACATCTTGACATTTAAAATGCAATTAATTACGAATTGCAATATGTATTAGTTTTATTCATGCATATTGCTCCTATGTTATTTACATTTTGTCAAATAAAATTGTGTTCATTTCTCTTATGCATGGACCTTAAACTGATGACTAAGGAAAAATCTGAACCCACTTGGGATCCACTGCCTTATACTGAATAAATGATCATAAAAGGAGAGGTGAAAAAAAAAAAAACAGGCTCTCGGTATGTGAAACAGTGGGCTAATGTATGCATTTCAATAAGCTCTGAGCTCTTTGTGTCTGTAAGGCCACCTCTAATGACTGCTGGGGCTAATTATGCAGGCTTCCCTGCTCAGCGTTTTCAGGCCAGCTGCAATCAATGAAATTATCAGAACGTCCCACTTTGACCAGAGGCCTAAACACAACACTGGAATGGCTAATGTCAGTCAGCGGATGTCTCTTTTGCTATTGATCATTCTATACAAAGTGCTCTGAGGGGACTCGCTCTGTCCTCTCGCGCTGTGATCGAGCATTGAAATTGAAAACAACAGAATGCCTCACGGCCTCCTGTTTATAATCAGTTTGCATGTTGTTCAAATTAGTCAGGACATGGCATCTGGCTCCTTAGAGACCTGCCCGCCCTGCAGCGTACAAGCACTGACTGGTGTTATGTGTTAATGCAAAGGAAACAGGGTTCCCGCTGAAAATTATACGCAGTGGAGAAATGTGACAGCGGCTGCTGATTGGAGACGAAACATGTCCAACTCCGCCGTTTTATTTTAAATAAGATTCAGGCCCGACAGACGGCAGCTCGGCGCTGACAGAAAACAAATAACCGCGCAATTGTTGAAAATCTCACCTGTGGCGAGCCAATCTTCAAAATGACAAGGCTGTGATGTTTTTGCGAGATAAACCCCTCATCCCTGAAATGACTATTGGATGTCGGGGATCAACTTGTTTGTTTGAATCACTGCGTGCGCATATTTGTAAGGCAAATCCAATGTAAACATAATATGTGAATACAAAAAAAAAAAAACAGATTGAAATGATCGTATGATGAAATTTATTCAATTTGTCTAAAAACATGAGGGGAAAAAAGAGAATGGGCAACAGAAAAAGGAGAAAAAGGAAAAAAGCAGGGGCAAAATGTCTAGGGAAAAAAGAGGAAAAACGAGGGCAAAATTTCTAGGGAAAAAAAATTTAAAAAAGCTAGGGAAAAATGTCTAGGGAAAAAAAGGAAAAAGCTAGGGAAAAATGTCTAGGGAAAAAAAGGAAAAAGCTAGGGAAAAATGTTTAGGAAAAAAAAGAAAAAAGCAAGGGGAACATGTCTAGGTGAAAAAAAGTGAAAAAAACTTGGGCAAAATGTCTAGGGGAAAAAAAGAAATAGCTAGGGAAAATGTTTAGGGAAAAAAAGAAAAAAGCTAGGGAAAATGTTTAGGGAAAAAAGAAAAAAGCAAGGGGAAAAAAAGCTAGGCGAAAATATCTGGGGAAAAAAAGGAAAAAGGTAGAGAAAAATGTCTTGGAAAAAAGCAAAAAGCAAGGTTCTTCTTAAAGTTAGGGTAACATTCTCCATAAACATCAAAAAACATTTTTTTAACATATCACGTCACATTGCATTTTCATTAGAAATGTTCTGGAATCTCAGGCATCAAAAACATGTTCTGAATGTTGCTATTAAAATATCTGGGGAAAAAAAGGAAAAAGGTAGAGAAAAATGTCTTGGAAAAAAGCAAAAAGCAAGGTTCTTCTTAAAGTTAGGGTAACATTCTCCATAAACATCAAAAAACATTTTTTTAACATATCACGTCACATTGCATTTTCATTAGAAATGTTCTGGAATCTCAGGCATCAAAAACATGTTCTGAATGTTGCTATTAAAATGTTCTCATGTCACGTTGTGGGAGCGCTTTATAAAAAATAGCATTCAATGATCTGTCACCTTTAACATCACCAAAACATCCTCTGAATGTTACAGTTATAACATTACATCTTAGTCAGTATTTAACCTTAAGGAACATTATTTGAACTTATGTATATCCTTAAAATGTTCTTTGAACATTAGATTCAAATATTTTCTTCAAAACAGTATTACAACTTATAAGTAACGTTAGCCAATGTTGTGGGAACATTACCTGCTAGCTGGGATCATGTCCGAGGGAGCCAGTTCCTACCAACACGGTTTATTGTACATCATGTGACCTATAAAAGCGAGAAACCGTGTTACCGTTACAGTTTTGCAAAATATGTTTTTTACGAAATATATGATTTTCACATTGAAATTTTTTTTTTGAGACTTCAAGAATAAAATTATAATATTTTGAGAAAAAAAGGTTGTATTTTTATGAGAATAAACACAGAATGTTACGAGAATAAAGTCGTAATTTTACAAGAAAAAAAGGAGAATAAATGTTATATATACCCTTTCTTGTAAAAATATGACTTCATTCTCGGAAAATAGCTTTTTTTTCCTCATAAAATTACGACTGTTTTTCTTGTAAAATTACGATTTTATTCTCATTATATAAGAGTTTATTCTCATAAAAGTATGAGTTTTTCTTAAAAAATTACGACTGTTTTTCTTGTAAAATTACGACTTTATTCTCATAATTTCACAAGTTTATTCTCGAAATTACAGCTTTACACTCATAAAATTACTTTTTTCCCATAAACTTCCAATTTTTTTCTCATAAAATGACTACTTTACTTTTACAATATTATGAGTTCATTCCCATAAAGTTACGACTTTTTTTCTCGTAAAATTATGACTTTATTCTCATAATATCGCAAATCTATTCTCGAAATTACGACTTCATTCTCGTAAAATTACTTCTTTTTTTTCTCATAAAATTCAAACGTTTTTTCTCATCAAATTAAGACTTTACTATTATGAGTTAATTCTCATAAAATTAATAAATTATTCCCGTCAAATTAAAACTTTATTCTCGGAATGTTATGACTTTATTCTCTTTATTATCAGATTTTATTTTCTTTTACGAAGTAAAAGAGAATAAAATTTCATTTTGCGCAATTTGACGATTAATGAAAACCCACCTATTGACAAATTTTGGAACAACAGACATCCGGCTGCACTGACTGCAATATTGAATATGTCAATCTATGTATTTAAAAGCTTTTCTCTGAAATGGGGGGGTGGGGCCTTTATTGATTGACATGAGTGGATTTTGCACACATCCAAGGTCGGCCTTCGTTCTCTCTGCCAACGTCACACTCGCGCTTTTCAAGAAACCAAAGAGCAAGTGCCCTCATTTGAAGCCCAGGTGTGAGTGCGAAGCACAAATGTCTCACACGAAGCCGCCTGTAGCTCGAGTTCAGCCATTGATTAGATTTGCAATGAGAGCCCGCCGGCTGTGCTTTTAGTGGAACGTAACGTCACGGAACAAAGGCGAGATGAGAGAAATGTTTCGGGCGCTGGTAATGATACAAAAGCCCCTGGTGTCTTTTTGGCTGCAAATGGGAGATGGATTTTCAGCGTTATTTTTGGAACAAACGATAAATATTTAATCAGTCTGAGAAACCCACAGTGTGAGGACACAGCCTTGTAACTAGCTTCAAGGCAAGTAGCAATAATTCATGACCATTTCTATTTGATGTTTGTAATTTTATCAGTGAGAGGAGGGACATTCAATGCCTGGTGTGCAGGGGATATTAGAATGAAGCCCGAGTTTACCCCTGATGATACCAACTCTTCTTCTCCTTCGCTGTTTGATTTGAACTTACAGAGATGGTTCACCGAATGGACCACCAGACTCCATTGACAAAAACAGCAATTTTACTAAGTAGGATATGGAAGTTGCAACAATTGGTTGAAGGTGATATTGTAGATAAAATATTCTAAATATGCTTAAAATGATAACTGTTTTTTTTTTTTTAGCCGGGTCATTTCAGCCAGTGGTGGAAGAAGTATTCAGATCTTTTATTTAAGTAAAAGTATGGATACCA
>NW_024631647.1:0-4672 GCF_008729295.1 Plectropomus leopardus
TATTATCATTATGTCAGTTACTCACTGCTGAGTGCATTTCATCTCTGAAATGTTGCCTATTGAAGCATTGAGATAACCACAGCATGCAGCCTGGTCAAGTTGACCAAAGCCAGGCAATGATGTTTAGTCTTCCACATAATCCACATTACACATCTCTCATACAATGACAATAAGCTTTTTCAATTTCACCGAACATGGAGGGTCATACTGACTCGATTTAACCATGGTGGCAATCTGATGGGGCAGACACATAGAAGAGTAGTTATTGAATTGTTTGGTATCTGGTTTCTGCAATAGATGCAAGTGATAAATTATTGTGTGAAACAGGCCTTGACATTGGTGCCATGGCTTTGATTAATAGTCTTTTTATGTATTACCACAATACAATTCAATGATATATATGTTTAAAAAACAGTTGCTAATGTTACTGTATGATTAAAAAAAAGGAAGATGCAAGGTTGCCCTGTGCAGCTGTTGTCCAATGATACCAATTCTGTGATAAATGCCAAAGGGCAGAGAGGGCAGAGGGGAAATATGTAAGTACACTATGTGTGTTATTCACTCAGAGCATGAGCTCCATTTGTACCAAGTAATTTGTCTACCCGTCCTCACTCATGCACAATATAATAAAAATCACTCTTGAGTTTTGCCTCATCTCACCGCTTTGTAGCACCTAATTTTACAGGTCCGTCATTTTCCTAAGAATTTTCCTGAAAAGCATAATGTAATTGAGTACTAATTGTGTGTAAAAACGAAGACAGTATTTAATTGGTACACTTTCAATTAATTAATTCCAGTTAATTGCAAGTGTAACCCAGAAACTCTTTTAGTCAGTGCACAGCAGGTCAACTGAATATGAATATATCAAATGTTAACTCTGGCTACAGGAAAGCATATGCCACTAACAAAGTAAGCAATGAATGGGCTTGATAAAAGCAGGTATTGCTCTTTGAATGAACATTTGCTCATCAACTAAATTCTAACTAATTCTGTATCAAAACTTTCTGTCTCTCCCCTACATCAAGTAACAATTTGTGTACTTTTCTCAGAAAATGCCCTAAAAAATTGCAGGAAAATGATTCAGTCCAAGTGAGGTGCTTAAACTAAAATTATAGGTGAAAACAATGGTACAAATTGTTGATGCTAACTATAGGATTCAGTTTCATAACATGTTTACTATTGTGTTGTCCTGCATACAGCCTAAGAAATCTCTGATATATGCCCTTGTATTTGCAATTTGCATGTTTTCTACCTGCAGTTTTCACACAATGTTCAAAAGGAGGATAATAATCAGGGCAGGGAACACAGTAAGCTGTCTCTTGTTCTGAGACAATCATGATACTCTGGTGCTGATTTGTTTTGTATTGCAATTTTAAGGTAATGCTATTCCACAAGTATGTGATTCAATTTTAGTGTTTATTGTAATTTAGCTATTACTGCTTACTGAGCAATCGTTGATTTAAAGCAGCTGCCACAATTCTATTTTGTTGCACTATTTAAAAAAAGTAATATCTCATATAATTGTAGAGCTGAGTGCAGTGCATCTACTACTATCTAGGTCTAAACTATATAATGGTAGCAACAGAAAGTTTGCTGCTCTGACAGTAAGTCAGTAGACTCTGCAATAAGACCCCCGGTGCTTGGGTTTGTGCTGGCTGAATTTGAAGTTACTACAGAAGCTAACCAAAGGTCCTTGTCCTTGGACCATCTGCCATTGTCTGCTCTTTTGCTTTGGCTTTGTTTTTCTTGAAAGTAAAACACACTAATAATGGACTACCACAATAAAAGTGATAACTTGATAACTTTTCACCTCTGCATAGACTAAAATGATGCAGCTGAATTTGAATTATGTTTGTTCAGGCATTTAAAAAAAGATTAAGAAATCAGAAAGTTAATTGATTTTTTTCACACCACTAAAGAAATGCTGCTGAAATGTTCTTGTCTGTCAAGTTTCAAGTTTCTTGCCAGAGTCTCGGGGGAATTATCCTTGATATATCATGTCTCTGATCTTCGCATACTGTACTACACCCTCAGATCTTGGCATGGGTTTGTGGTTTTAGCCTCACATTACTACAGTTCACTGTGCTTATATCTGGAATTAGTAGCTAAGCCTACCTAAGAGGTGCCCACCTGCCTGCTTAAAGCATATTACACTGCACACCTTTGCTCTGTCATCATCCACCTACCCACCAAACCCACAACCACCCCAACACATTCTCAAACACTTACTCAAAAGCTTAAACACACACAGGCTTAAAGTGTACAAAATCTAACACACACACACACACACACACACACACACATATGAGTGTGCACACGCACTTCACTCAACAGCTACATTCCAGGTGGGTTACCTAATTTAATTTTCTGCATCTAGTGGCTTGGGTCTGCTCTGCCCTTGACCCTGTTGCCGCTGGTCACCACCCCCTGCCAAGGGGCCTGCCTGACTGGCATATTTATAACTAGGCAGGACAGAGACAACAACACTCACACCGAGTGCTAAAAAAAACACAGACCCCAAATCTGGGCATCTGCCAGTCATCGTTCCATTTTCAATAATTACACAAAATCAACACATACGAGCAAAGATAGCCACTCTGTTGACAGGCTAATGGAGGAGGAGGGCTGCAGGTTAAACAGAATAAAATGCGGCTCCAGCTGGGAAGAGAGTTTTGTGATGTTGTTGACACATCTAAACATATCAACTCTATGATTTTAGTCACATGAGTCATGTCCTTATGTGAAACACTGAAAGCATACAAGTGTTCTTACATAGAGCCCCCTCATAAACAGCGAATGCATTTCTAAATGTAAAATACGGAAATACAACACATCCTCCCAATGAGTTTTTATTGTTTTCACAGTGAAAACCAGGTCAGTCTAACTTGTTCAGGTTTCGACGTCCTTGTCGATGTGATCGTATTACATCAACAATGTGAAACACCGACACGACTAATCCTCCTACACCCCATCCCAAACTTTTGTATCTGACCATAAGGTTATAGTCATGACAGGTACTGAAGTGCACAGCATTAGCTCTCACAGTGTATGCAAAATCCCTGTCATATCGGCTGCCCACACACCAAGCGGGGCCTACTGCACCTGTCAGATAACATCTGTTCATCTGTCCTCTGTCGTTCTGTTCTCTCTCTCTCTCTCTCTCTCTCTCTCTCTCTCTCTCTCTCTCTCTCTCTCCCTCTCTCTCTCTCTCAGTTACCCTCATGAGTACATCTGAATTTGATTTTCATCACTGCAACTGCTTTAACTTCTACATTTTTATTCTTCTACCATTATCCAAAAACATGATCCAGGCTATTAAAACATTTGTGACACACCCCCCGTTTGTTCTCTCCATATGCAGGCTACTCAACATGAGTAGGTCTTTCACTAAACTAAATAATGCAGTGTGATGTGATATGATAATTGCTCTGTTTCAACAACCTGCGTGGAGGCTTGCAAGAGTGTCCAGACGTAAAATGCTGATAATTAAATCCCCACAACAGCAGGACCGGACCCCACAAAAACAACAGTTGCTTCACAAGAGTTTTATATGAATTGCTCCCTTAGTTATTTCCTGCAGTCTGCAGAACTACATTATTTTTCCTCATTAGGTACATTGCATTTTATGGTTATAATGGTTGCTCTGAAGCACCATTTTCATAATACGTGACTTTCAACTTTGTGAAGTCTCTGTTCTGTGGTACCAGAAGTATGTTAATACTGTAGCCTTGCCATTGGTTTCATCAGCCTTACCTTCCCAGTGAAAAAAGGGATTTTCAACACTTCATGAGAAATGGGCAGCAATACATTTAGATGGCTTAAAATATTGCACTAGTCCATGTGTCCTTGATCTATCTTGCACAACACTCTGGGAGACACAGCTGGCATTCAGTTATAAAATTATATATACATTTAGCTTTTATACCACATTTATCCACTGCATTGAAATCGGGAAACATACTGATATAAAAGTGTATCAGTTTCTACAACTCATGCAATGGGAGAAGGTGCATACTTATTATCCTCCATTATGGGCATACTTACTATTTATACTGCTGCTGAGCGACTTTTGTATTTCAATAGACATTACTTTCATACTTTTTGCTCTGATGAAGGATCACATACAGAGCTGGCCCTGACCTCCCTGAGGCCCGAGGCAAAATTCTCCTACCTGACCTGAGAGCTATGTAAACCTTTGCCATTGCCACACAATCACAGTACCTTTTACTTCACTATATTATTTGACAGCTTTAGTTACTAGTTACCTTTAAGATTGCAATTTTTATATCTTATGGAAAGGGAAAATTCTATTTTTTAGATGAACAAACTACTTTAAAAATGTTCTTGGATTAGCTGAAAAATATATTGTCACAAAGCTAAAATGTGAAAAGTTTTGTTTTTAGAGATCCATCTCTCTCACATGACAGCTACATTATGAATACATGGTGATCTTGTTTAATATAATGGTATAAAGGCTAGTTAAAATGAGCTCAACCTTAATTATCTGCAGCAGTAAAATGCAGCACATAAATATGCAAAAATATTAACCCCAAAACGTCAGATGTAATAGTGAAACACTGACAAGGGCCACTTCACTGCACTCCAACTATTTTCAGCTTGAGTACTTCAAGTACATTTTGCTGATCTTCATACTTTTACTGATAATAAAAAT
>NW_024631648.1:0-3884 GCF_008729295.1 Plectropomus leopardus
AGACGCGAGAAGTTTTGAGGAAAAAAATATATATATAAAAGGATGTTTAAGCACTTTTTTGTGGTCATTTTCTTGTTTTGTTTTTTTGCTTCGTTGGCTTATTTTTCGTTGATTTTCTTTTACCTTCTTATTAATTTCTTTCTAGTTTTTTGGCCGTTTCTTGTTGAGTTGCTCGTCGGCCTCTAATCACATTTTTTAAAGAAATCAAGACAATTTCCTTAAGTACCAAAGGGTTAATGTCATCGGGATGAACATGTTAGCCCTGAATAACAGGACTTAAATTTGCATTTTTTAATTTTTTGGGATTATAGAGGACGACTGACAGCTTTGAAATATAAAATATCAGTTTATTTGAGGAGAAGCTCAAAAGACGCGAGAAGTTTTGAGGAGAAACGAAACGTCGGCACAGATTGAGTCCTCCACTCTCACCTTCCTCCTCTCTTCTTCCTCGTCCTCCGGCGGGACGCCACAGCTCCGAGCGGTCCTCGTGGGACGCGCAGCAGCAGGCGTAAAACAGCCAGCGCTGCAGGACGGAGGAGGCGTGGCCTACGACACCCGCCGCCCTGACATCACCGCCGCAACAGCAGCCATTCGACGGCCTCCACGGCTGACGGGCGGAGGAGCGCTCCTGCCGACACCACTTGGCTCTGGAGCGGGCGCACGCTTTCAAAATAGCCGCCGTGCAGTCCATGGCGGGCTGTGATTGGCTCAGAGCGGGTCCATCAGAGACGGCGAGTCAAAACGCCGTTACTGCGATGAATCTTTAACGTGTCGGATCGAGCTGATGGTCGTCTCCATTCGGTTTTTAAAACAGAAAGTTTTAATGACATCAGTCCGGTCCTGTTGGTCCTGAGCTCCTCCTTCTCCAGAGGACACAAAGGAGAGACGAGGAGGACGGAGACAAGAGGAGGACCAACGAAAAAACACAGAGGAGCTCCTGAAGCAGAACGACGGCGGTTTACAGCAGAATCCAAACTTCACTGCAGATCAGGACCCTCAAGTCCTCCGCTGACTGTCCTCTGCTGCCCCAAAAATGGAGGTTTTTTTTCATTCACAGGCCTCAAAAACTGAAAACAGAGCAAACAACAGCTGGAGCTCGAGGACGGACGAAAAATCTGCTCCAAGACGACGTTTGTCTTTGTTCAGAAACACAAGTTCCCAAACAGTTTTTCTTTCAGCCTCCAAATCTGCTCTGAAAGACGACCTCCCTCGACTGACTGCAAACCAAAACCTCCCCTCCTCCAACCCGGAGCAACACACACACACACACACACACACACACACACACACACACACACACACACACACACCGAGGAGAGAGGGAGAGAGGGAAGGAGGAGCTGAGCCGGAGAGTAATCTGTTACATGTCGAGGAAAGTTCGCAGAGAGACAGTTCAGCAGAAAAACAGAGATCCTGGAGGAAGACTCGAAGAAACGCTGCAATTAAAGAGTCGGAGAGGAGAAGAGCGTCTGACCGCAGACCTCAGAGCAGAGGGAAGGTTATAATCCACCAGAAAAGCAGAAAAATGTAAAAGACTAAAGAAAGAGTTTGAGTGAACCAAACTTTTAACAGTTGGACAAGTTTTTTTAAAGAGAGTCCCGACAGAAACCTGCTCGTCTCTGCAGCAGAGACAGAAAAACTCCTGAAGCTGCTGCAACATGAGCAGAGAAAAACAGAGGAAAAAAGGTGTTTTCACTCAAAAGGTAGAAGACCTACAATTCCCATAATGCACTGCATCGCACCGGACCAATAAACGATCCCGCTGGTGAAACAACGGTGGCCGGTGAGAATTACTGAACGAAATGACAGTTAAACACGTTTCTGAAAACATCTGAGGAGATAAACAGAATCGGTTTCATACCGTCGGATCGGATTTCACTCCAGATTTACTCCCCCCGTTCAAGGGCGGAAATATCACGCCGTTTTACCGCCGCGCTTTCCTGATTATAACGTGTGACCGCAGAAAGGAAGGACAGTGGTCTCACTTCTGAGCCGAGACCGGAGGTAGTAACAGCGCCGAAACGAGCTCTGTGTCCAGCCAGGAAGACGTGACCACGGGACGCACGAAGGTTTGATGACGTGTTGATGACGTTTCAATGATGTTTTGACGATGTCGTGACAACACGTTTATGCGTGCGACTCACTGCGGGAGATTTAAATAGAGGCTGTTAGCATAGCGGCTAATTCAAAGACGAACTGCAGCAAAAAATGTCAAAAAACTGAAAATAACAAAAGGACGAGATCAGCCGGCGTATGACAGAACGACCTCTGACTGTTGTTGACGTGTGATGTCATTGTTATTGTTTGTTATTGTTATTGGTTTTGGTTTTCAGAGGGATGGAGGACGCAGACGTTTGGGTTACACGTCTGTGTTTTCTCTCTCACTGAGGCACAGAGGGGCGATCAAACGCAGGGTCAAAGGTCCCCCCCCCCCCTTCAGTGTAACAGGTCACAGCTGTGTGGACGACAGACCGAGGAGAGGAAACGGTGACGGAGTTTCTTCGTGTCTTCGGTGACACTTAATACCACAGAGGACACCTGAAAGAGCTGCACAGAAATGTCCTAAAAGCCTAAAAATGTCCTGAAGTCCTAAAAATATATTTCAAAATCCCAGAAATGTTCTTAAAATCCAAGAAACATCCTAAAAATGTCCGAAATTCTTAAACAATGTTCTGAAATCGAAAAACATCCTGAAAATCCTAATAATGTCTTAAAATCCTTACAGTGCACTAAAATATTACAATGTCCTAAAATAGTAGAAATGTCCAAAAAATCCTAAAAATATCCTAAAATCTTAAAAAATTTCTCAAATCCTAAAAATGTCCTAAAATCCTAAAAATGTCCTAAAATCCTAAAAATGTCCTAAAATCTTAAAAATGTCCTAAAATTCTTGAAATGTCCTAAAATTCTTGAAATGTCCTAAAATTGTAGAAACACCCTAAAATCCTGAAGATGTCCTAAAATCTCAGACACCTGGATGTGACAGGCCTCCCGTCTTTTTGCAGAGCAAGTTGAGTCGCCGTGGTTTAGTGACTCGGACTTTCAGACGAGACAGACAGTGTGTGCACGTGATGGACAGACAGAGGGACAGACACAGAGGGACAGACACAGAGGGACAGACGGGAAGACGCATGGACGGAGAGTCTCACCGGTTCTTTTAGCCAGACGCAGGTTGAGGAGCGGCGAAGAAGGAAGTGAGCGAGTGAATCCCTCCATCATCCTGACCTCTGACCCCTCCGGCTCTGCTCCGCCTGCAGACAGGACCACAGACAGACGGACGGACGAGGTCACCTGATTGGACGAGGAGATCCTGACATGAACGTGTCACACGATGACATCACACAAACGCACTCACCGCCGCCGCTCTTACGGCTCTTTCCACCGAGCAGCATCTTCAGGCTGTTTCTGAACATGATGACTCACACACACACACACACACACACACACACACACACACACTTCCTGTGCACACCCCTGGACAGAGAGAAACATTAACATTTATTATTTTCTTTCTTTGATAACTGACAGATTAAAATTATTGATCACCCCAAACTGAACGTCTTCATCAACATTCACTCGACAGGCTGGACGGATACAAAATACACGATAACAACCACGATAACGTCATTTAAAAAGTCCAGAAAATAAATCAATAACTGCCAGTGAAAAACAGCAACAAAATAAATGACAAAATAAATAAACTAATAAATAAATCTGTCATGAACGAGGGACAGTTTATGTGTCAGCACTGAAAACTATAAAATCAAAAAAATAAAAACAATAAAAACTGTCACGTCTGTAAATTCACCAAAGAAACACACCCGAAATCATGCAGCACACCCACACACACACTGATCTGAGGACACACACACACACACACACAC
>NW_024631649.1:0-4393 GCF_008729295.1 Plectropomus leopardus
CATACATATATTTACTATATATATTATGTTTATAATTTAAAATTGTGTTTTGTATTATTGTTATTTTTTAAGCAGTTTTCAGGTCATTTTTTGTTTGTCTTTTACTATTCTTTTTTTGTGCTAATTTTCTGATAATTGACAAATTTTTTAGTTGTTTTTTCAGGTTATTCCTGTGTGCTAATGCTGTAAGTTGCTCACTGACTTCTTTTTGTTTAAAAACCAAAAAAATCAAGCCAATATGCCCAGGTTTCAACCAACTGTATCAGGGTGTTTTGAGTAAATGCAAGCAATTGGCTTCATATATCTGCGTTATTTATTGGCTACAATTTTATTGTTGAAATAATACATAATAGAAATTTTCCATTATCGGCCGGATATATATGCTGCATCCCTTGTAGTATCTCATCTCCTTTTCTATTCTGTGTATTTCTTATTTTCAAATGTATCGTTAAAACTACCGCTCTAAAGTTGCAAACCTGAATGGGTATTCATTTAGTCTCTCTCTCTATCTCTCTCTCTCTGTGGAAGGAAAAATTGTTGTCAATCTGATGAATTATTCAAAGCGAGATGTCTTTTAGGCCAGTTCGAGCAAAGATATTCCAGAAATGACTGAAACAGTACAAAGCCAAAGAGGAAAATATGTGCAGGCAATAAAGGGAAGAGATTTAGTGGAATATCTGGGCTCTGGATTTATTTCTGTAATTCTTGCTTCTGATGCCGAGTTCTTCTCTTCCTTTTTTTAAAACCTCAACAACACAGACCAGTGGAAGTGGGTGGTTTTTCTCTCAGTCCTTATTTTATTTAGTGGTGATATAATAGAATTTCTTTTCAGAGAAAGGTGACTTTCGCTTGGGCAGTGATAAATGAACTCTGACAGGAGAAGTGAGTCTGCCCACATTGCAGTTTCTAAAGCCTAATGCAATTGATGAGGGAACACTGAGAGGTGAGGCTTTATTTTCGCTCAGTCTCCGAGAACAATATAAGGCTGTTGTTGGTTTCTAGTATTTTTTTCAGGGGTCCAGTCCGCAAATAATTCACTCCCAACTCCCAGGAGAGGCATTAGTCATCCTGATTCTCTGGATTTTCTTCATCAGAAACAACTTTTTGTTCATAAGAACTGCATTTTCACAAACCTTTGGGTGACTTTAAGCTGTATTAATAATTACTCTGCGCTGCGCGTGGAGCGAGCGATCAAAGACAACAGAGCAGGGTCAGGACCTTGACTCACAAGCGATGTAGTCTGAGTCCTGCTTTGACCTCATTGTCTGTAGCTGCAGGCTTATTAATTGACTAGGTGTTGCTAACAGCATCATTCTGGTTTCCCACCTGTCAGGACGTTAATAATATGAGCCGAGCAGAAAGACAAAACCAATACTATCAGACTAATTTGCCTGTTCTTGTGTTGTGTGTGTGTATGTGTGTGCGTGTGCGTGTGCGTGTGCTGGAAAGCTTGCTCTTGGTGAGCTGCTGCTTTAGTAACAATGGAGAAAAGAAAGTAGAAACCAGACTGAAGTAGAACGAACATAAAATAAATGGATTTAAAATTTGACCATGACTGTCTGTGCGACATTGGTGGATTGCTGGTAAACTGAATCATTTCAGAGAAGAAAAATATATTGTGTTTGAAATCAAAACAACAGGTTTGATTTGTTCCTTGTTTGTTCTGTGACCTTGTTTTCTGCAATACTCAAAGTCAAATGTGGTTTAATAAAATGTAACTTTTTATAGAGAGACATTTTACCTGGAATTTTATTTATTTCATTTCCTAATTTATCTCTCACTCTCTTCATTTTGCTCCTCTGTTAAAAATGACTTTTCTCCCCTTTACTCTTTATCCTAACGCTCTCATATCTGTAGGATTTACTTCTAAAGATATGATATTGAACTAATATTTGTCTCACACTATCTTCCTGTGTTGTGCGTGTTTTTTCAGTGCTCGGCGGTCAAGAATCTCGTGGGGTACTGAGGAAAATCAGTGACATGTTGGAGGTCATTATGAAGAGGATGGATGCTCTGTCTAAACTGGGTAATACCACGGACGCCCACAGGCTGGATGAGCTCAGCTCAGCCCTGGACAGGTACAGCATCTTGGTTTCTTAGGAATTTCTTGTGGCTAGTGCTAACTATGTAATGTGTTTTACACAAGTGGCTGAAAAATGAAGCCAACGTGGATGTGCCTAAAACTGTACTTCCTTGAATGGCTGGCTCCAAGAGCAAATCAATCTTTGTAACTCACCCATGTACACTTTAAGTGACAGGTGTGTCGTCTGTTGAAAAGTCGCGACCACAGCAACGTTGGTTAGGTGACATAACCAAACCATTACCCCAGATTCACAGAGGCGTAACTGTAGCTATCGCTATTTCAGTGTGTCTGCAGTTTATGAAAGTTAATTTTAACATTTAGGTGGCTGAAAAATTCTTGTTTGTGTTTGGTTTTTCCAGTAAGTACATTTGTTTTAATGGTTTTTAAACAGCAAAGATAGCATTAGCATTATCACAGATAACACTAGACTGTAAATGCACTGTTCCAACCAAGCTCTTAATCTCACCCTCTTGTCCAAATTGCCTTCAAAAGTCCAGTTGGCAACATCCAAAATGCCGAACTCAAGGCTGCAAAACAGGAGTCAACAAAGCAATGGGTTACGTCATGTTGGCCACATCCATTTTTTTACACAGTCTGTGGTTTTACACTAGATTCAGCTAATGCAAAATGTTGTCATAAACAGGTAGGGATCGCCTTTGGCTTTTAAAGTTAGGAAGGACGGCAGCACGTTACGTGCACATTAAGGGAATTGAGGTAGACTGGTGAAAAGGGTGCTTTTTTTTTTTTTTGCTAAGATTAAATGAATTCATCTCAGCCTAAGGAACATTTTCAAAACCTGCATATCAGGCATACTAAGTAGAAAAGGCATGCTAGAGGTATGGCGTGGGGGTGGTGTGTATTTGGATGAATTTTCTATGTCTCTAATGTCACTGTGTACCTCGGGCACCACTCGAGGTGGTGATGGAGTAAAATTCCATGCTGAGAATTTGAGTTTGTTGAGCTTCAGAGTTTAGTAATGACCCTGTAAACATGAGCTTAAAAAATAATCTCACCACAAGGTCCATTCAGATGCTGTTTAAAAACTTTCAATCAATTCATATCATCCTCACCAGCAGAATTTGCTTAGTTGTATTGCACATAAACTGCTTAGAAAATAAAGTTTGAACCGTTTGGTCTTCTCCAAATGTGTTATTGAAGACTTAAATACTGTTTTATGTCACATCAACGCATTGAACATCTGGTTGTCACTTGGCTGATGTACTTGAATACTATTATTATTTACTTGTGAAAGCAGTTTAAAAGTCTTGCATGTTTTGAGTGGTTACCTTTCTTGGTGTAACTTCCACTTATGCAGTGGCAGTATAAGAAATAATAATAAATAATAAATGGCATTGCCATTCAAAGTTAAAATATTTTTACTTTTTGCTGTCCTCTGTGATGTAATTTACAACCGAATGTAACATAGCTCCTTCACCCAAGGGAAAAACACTATCAAACTGTGCAGTTAAGGGACATTACTAGAAGAGTTAATGAAAAAAGTAAATATAAAATAATTTAATTAAAAAATATTCTTTCCATTTTTGTAAACATAAAGCATCACCATCCAAACATGTCATCATGCATGTTTTGTTTTACCGACCTGCTGTTTTGTTGGACTTTGTTTTTTCCTATGCCGTCCAGAAGGTTTTGTCTGTCTGCTGTCTCCCAACTGCCTGATTACATGAACACAGCATTAGTGTAAATTGATTCAAAAATACTCATCATGAGTTAATCGGTTAAGGTAATTATGAGTTGACAAATGTTTGTGCTTTTTTGTTTTGCTTTTGTTAGTCTAAATGATCTGCTGGTGATACAGCTATTCTCAATCACTACTCAAGTGTGCAGTACAAGCTGAGAAGTGTGTATGTAGTCAATGAATATACCAGTGCTATGGCTTGTACAGGTGTGAAGCACTTTTTCCCCCAGATTTAGAGGTGGTCACTGCAGTGTTTTCAGTAGTTACAGAAAAATACTGTGATAGGCCTGGAAAGAGCAGCAGCTCAGGGCAGTCAAGGTTAACTTAGAGGTGTTTCACAGAGCACTTTACTTCCTAGTTCTCCAGCTCCAACCTGTGTGCTGAAGGTGAATTTCATTAGCATAGTAATGGTAAGATAAAAGCTTGGAGGCTGAAGAAGACCTGAGAGATACAGTGCAAAGAAAGGAAGAGGGGCAAGTATGGAGCCCTGGGGCATCCCAGTAGAGCAGATCCATGCTGAGAATAGAGCCTCGTGCCTCGGAAACCTGGTGTTAAAGGAGTTGATATGTGTTAAAACAAACCCCATCCCTCACCCTGGGTAGCTGGAGAAATGA
>NW_024631650.1:0-4595 GCF_008729295.1 Plectropomus leopardus
CCACCACCACCACAGTTAGGGATATCCAGGGGTATACAATATATAGGAGAAACAGTCCATTACTAAGACCAAAGGGACATTTGTGTCAAATTTGAAGAAATTCTCTCAATGTGTTCTTCAGATGTCGCATTGACATAGAAAGGCACCTTTTAAACTGAGTGTAAGTCCATAACGCGGCTCGTAATAAAGTAATATATAAGAAACTGGAGAGTCCCTATAAGGCGGGCAGGACAGGTAGATGAATCCAACAAACACTGAACTTTCACATGGGAGCCTGTTCACTTACCAAATGTTGAGCCAAACCATGATGTTTTTTTTATAAACCTAAATATGTGATTTTTTTGCGCCAGGAAATACATGTGAGGTGTTTTACAGACATAAGCTTATTTTGAAAATTACTGTATGCATATAACAAGAAGAAAGTGTATGTTTCCTGTAAATATGAAGGTGCATTTGAAACAACACAAAACATGTAATTGGTGTAAATTGACACAGTGCTCTGGAATGAGAGCTGGGATGAGAATGTGTCAGGCCTCCATGTAGCAACAAGCAGCCTGCTGAGCTAGATACAGTATACATTTCACAAAAAGCAACACGACCCAAAAAAAAAGCAAACAGCGGGCCACGTCCAAACTATTGTCTTGATAAAAGATGTAACGCACAATTTCTCTTAGGTGACAGCCAATCAGAGAGCTTCATACATTCCATGCATCCTTTTAAAAGAGAAAGGCCCAAAGTGTCATGGAAAAACTGAATGGAGAAGCTAAAGAGAGAGGCTAAATAACTGAACAAATAGGAAAAGGAGAAGGAAAATAGAAATGTAAATAGAAAAGGAGATTGTCCATTTAAATGCCTGATTAAAATCTATATTCTTAATTCAATTTGTATGTCTGATTACTTATCTTTTTAACTGCATTTTCAAAAATTATTTTCAAATCCCAGTGTGTATAAATCAAACCATTAATGTATTTTTAAATAATGTACATATTGATTGTTTTATGTTGTTTTTGTAAATAAATAAAGAATTAAAATGAACTATTTACCGATGGATTAATATTTCATTTGTAGATTTTTTTTTTTTTTTTTATTTCTATTGCCCATTAAAATACCAAATAATGAATTAATTTGTATGAATGAATTACTTTACATCATATTTATTAATGCATATTTTAGTAATTCACTTGGTTATTATTGAATGAAATGCTTTTTTATGATTTCTTTGACACAGCAAATTGTGGAGAAAAGGTATGTGCTGAGTTAGATCATCTGTGTTAAATTGTGGGAAAAATATGAAATAGTGCATTATGTCAAATTGTGCTTTTTTCTTGGTTTTGCATATGCAAGAAGTAATTGTTGCCCCTACATTTTTTCCCTAAAAACACCATTGACCTTATCTGTGAAGAAATCAGCTTCCACAGCATTTTAAAAGCTCAGTTTCCAATGGTGGAAATTTCAGGGAGAGGAATGGAAGGCCAAAGGGGAGAATATGGAGGAAGCTTTTTTGCTTTCTCTCTTTTTCTCTTGATTTCCATATTTAGTTCTTTTTTTAAATATGTGCTATCAGAAAATAAGAACTTATCATTTACTGAATACTATGACTGTGAGCTACATTTGTACACAGAGGAACAATGCTCAGAGCAATGTTGCCCTAACCTCCCACTTACTCTCCCTGTTCGTTTACCACCTACTCATCCACCCACACACACACTCCCAGTAAGAGGGCCCAGTCCCACAGCAATCCTCCATACTGGTGGAGGTCCACATCTTCCTCTGAGGCTTAAGGTAATTGGTCCCAGAAGCCCTAAATACCATTAACGGACTGGTGTAAATATGTGCATTGTTTACATCTGCAGAGAAGTGTGACTGAAGACTTGTCTCCAAATTGCTGTCGGAGATTAGACAGAAATAGACTTTCCTCCCAAAATGGATGGTGGCACATCCACAGCGCTCAGCGTCTTTCCAGCCAGACTGCGCTCACAGTGCCTACGGATGCTGATCTCAGGTCATTTCAGCTTTTTTAACCTTCCCTGCTTTTAGGTTTGGGTTTTGAGAGTGCACAAGCTGACTTGAGATCAGAGCCTTGGGGCACAAGTATTTCCACAGTCTGCTTTTAGAATGAGCGCAGCTGGAGGTTGAGTCATGGGGTTGAGACACTGATATTCACCACCAAACACCCACACAGAGTACAAATCTAGTGCGATAAAGCTGAGCACATATAGTATTTCTGTGAAAAATATATTTGAAAAACGTGTTTAAAATAAAAACCTGAGATACAATTTTAAATAACCAATGGAAAGACACACACACACACACACACACACACACACACTCACACACACACATAAAGAGAAAAATACAAACAAAAAAAGAACACCATTAAAGTGAAAAGTAGAAGCACATTCTCAAACATAATGGCACCCAGTCTCATGAATACAATCTTACACAATTGCTTTTTCTAATTGGCTGCTATTATTTCAATGAACACACTGGCATAATTTTGCACTGGCAGACAGTGAGCATATGCAAATAAAATGTGCTAACATATCAAATGCTCTTATTCAACTCAAGCACTTGAGAGCAATATGGTTCCAGAACAAATGGATCGGAAGCTGGAGGGTACTCTGGATAATTTCTTGCTCTTTAAAATGCAAATACTGCTCCCACTTTGCATGCTAAAAAAAGATAATACTTGTGTAATGGTCATTTCAACAACACATTCTTTTCACTCGACAAAGAGGGCCAACACTTGCATAAATGTAGCTGTGTGGGTGGACACAGAGCTTGGTAGAGATTAAGCCATTTGTGGAGACAAATATACAGCCTATCAGAACAGGCTACAGGGACCAGGCTCTGTACAGTAAGAGGAAAACAGCACTCGCAGAAGAAAAAATGTTTCAGATTTTTTTTTTTTTTTCAAATCAAGTAGTTAATCAGGTTGACCAACAGAACTTATTTATTTGACTCTGTAAGGCATTTGTTTTGGCTCAAAGGCAGCCTCAGGGTGCTGTCACATCTACCCTGTTTTGGTCTGTTAAACTCAGGTTTGTTTGTGTGCTTAGTACGGTTTGTTTGGGCTGGTGTGAAACCAGTCAATTAAACCGTGGTGCGGACCAAAAACCCCAGCCAAGAACATTTAAAAAGGTGGGTCTCTATCCGCTTCCAAAGGGACTCTGTTGCGGTTTGTTTGTGGTATGAAATAGAACAAACCAACAACAGGATTGTATGACAGGAGACATGATTTTAGCAGGATTTCAAAAGCTAAACCAATAACAAATCCATCTGCTGATAAAAGCCAGCGCTGGCGCTACAGGCATGTGCAGCAGCACAGTGGCACTGTTACGTTATTACAGTGAGATGCCTCTGCTGAGCGTTTTTTTTATTGTTAATTTTTTTAACTTTGGCTTATTAAAATATACATGTGTTCCACAATGAACAGGAACATCTAACTGTCTATTATATGACATATATTTGTTACCATTATTGCTGTTGCATCTCTCCCTCTTCCTCTTTCCTTTTTGTCATTATTGTAATTCAATTGTTATTTATTATTATTAATAATAATAATGATGTTATTTACTGTCCTGGAAGAGGGATCCCTCCACAGTCGCTCTTCCTGAGGTTTCTACTTCTGCAACTGATTGGAAAGCTGTTGAATATCCTCAAGGTCTGTGATTTTTTTGTTTCTCTGGAGTAGCACATAGTTCTCACAGAGTAAAGTTGTACAGTATAATCAACAAGGGCTAGCATAGCTACCAGGCTTAAAACACACCTGGTTAAGCTTGTCGTAGTCGAGAGTTGCCAGTTGGATCCTGAAGTTAAAAATCCAAACATCCATGGTGCCTGGTGGATCAGTGGATAGAGCAGCGCACCATATACAGAGGTTGTATCCTCGCCTCAGCGGCTACGGGTACAATTCCAGTCTGGACCCTTTGCTGCATGTCACCCCCTCTCTCTCTTTCCCCCTTTCACGCTTAAACTGTCCTGTCCATTAAAGGCAATAAAAGCCCCCCAAAAATAATCTTTAAAAATAAAAAAAAATCCAAATATCCAATGACAAAAACCTGAAACTTGGTTGAAACACGTACGTAAAACAGCGTAAACAAGATTATAAAAAGTATCATAAAATTATGCTTAAAGCTGTATAAAATGTCAATTTATCACAGAGTTTCTGTTTAACTGAGACTAAATTTTAGCACGTGTTTAATACACTGTTTATCACTTACCATCCAATGGGGCCATTTCATTGGTCAGAATTTACTGCCCATGACATCTTTCCGCATGAACAAATTTAAGTCTTAAAACAAATGAAAACAACCAGATTCCGCAAAAGGTGACCGACTGTGTGATACATATTTTATTCTCAATATGTATGTACCAGTCAGCCCATTTAATGAAAACTCACACACAGGTTAATTGTAAAATATATTCTGCTGCACAAGAAAATATGCAACTGTCAAATTAAGGGATCCTACACATTTTCATCAATGAAATTTCAAAACTTTTTCATAATATTTTACCCAATTTCTATGACCTTATGTAAGTTGTTTTAAATGTGTAGGCCATATAGTAATAAATCCATACATTATTAAACACAC
>NW_024631651.1:0-5150 GCF_008729295.1 Plectropomus leopardus
TTCTTAAATAAATAAGTCGACCACATGTAAACTGTATTTTAGAGAAAACTTGAATTTCAAATGGATAAATAGTCAAACATAATAATAAAGAATTCATTTCCAAAGACCAATCTGACTTCAAAATAACAGTTAACCACCTTAGAGAGTCAGTCAGACATTATTAGGACAAATCTGATATAGAATTTCAAATAAGAGCCATTTGAAATGTCATATATGAGCTGTCTACTCTCTAAATTATGATTAGTTCACGAGAATGGTCATACACATCAAAGGGTTAAACCAAAAGTTTTGTAATTTGAGGAAAAAAGGAAAATATTGATATACAGTATATTGTATAAAACAGCGTCACCAAAGCGCACATTGGCTTAAAGCAAACTAATCATTGCTTATCTGTTAAACAATGTGTCCTACAATACACCGATTTAAAATAATTCAATGTCATATATATCACTGTGTTCCTCACAGTAATGTCTTTTACACTTAACTGAAAAAGGAGTAAAATATGTAGTTAGACTGCCCAAACAGCCTTGAAAAATCAGACCAAACAGGTAACCCATTGCAGCGAGAAACAAGTGCCATGATGAATGCCGTTTGGGCGCCTGGCACTAGACTTGGCACACTCAAGCCAACAGATTCTTTGATGAAGTGTTGTAGTGACAGCCGTGAAGGAGCGGGGCCACACAGTTCTTTCCTCCATTATAGGAATATCAGTACATTATTGTAGTTTGACCTTTGTCTGTGTCGCTCTAAATGTCAGCTCACATAATAGGGTATCAAAAAATCTTCCCTGGTTCATAGACGGCACGACAGGCTCATCGACAAAAAAGAGAGGGAGAGAGGGCTAAATGTACACAGAGACGGAGAGAGAAGACGTGAAACATAGAGCTGATGCCAACAGACAGCTGGAGGTGACAAAGGAAAGCTTTAAATAACTGAAAAGTGTGAGAGCAGATGCTATAATTATATAGCTGACATTACACTTTGAAAGTAGTTTTTGCTCCCCCTTGACCATCTTCTTGTCACTTTGTGAATTCAATTCAAAATTTACTTCATTGCCACAACTCAAACTGTCATATAGCCAAAAAAAATGCAAACAAGTTTAATAATAATAATTTACCCATGACAGAAAGCACAGCGTAGTTACATACATGTGCCCCATGTAATAACAATAAGCTTCCAAAGTTATTATGTTTTATAATAACATTAAAACCAAACTTGTAAGATTTTTTTAACCAAATTCTACATTCAATAATCTGTTAGTGATCTCCCATGCAGACAGAAAAAAATGCATAGTATCAATCAGTATATCTATTGTAAAAGACACTGGTCTGAAGCAGCACCTTGGCAACAGCTTGACAGAAAACTCCAGTGGACCCAGCCATCTGTCTAACATCTGCAAACGTGCTGGACGACGTCTCAGAGCTTTGCAGAAGTTGGCCAACGAGCTTGATTCCAGATTCCAGAGGCAGTGCCAACGCCTGTCATGATAACTACTTTAGGCCGTTTTACGCCACCGATATAATGATAATATAATTTCAATGATATATTATGACATAATAGTGCAGTGCACACTCAAAAGCTACTGTGGTGCAGCCAGCTAACGGGGTAGCTACACTGTGTCATCTCTGAAGTGTTTCATTTTTACTTTGGACTTTCACAAGAAGTTGGGGACGGAGAGAAATGAAAAGGACAATCACTGTGCCCAAGTCTTACAAAACCCTGCTGTTAATTCTGGCACTGTTGTGGCTAAAATATTGATGGCATTCTAATGTAACAGTCGTGTCCATATTTCATTAAATAGGTTAATTACATTATTAGCGTGACAGTAGTAAGAGCATTTTTTTTTTGTCCAAATGCTCCAAATAGAGGGTTCAAAATTAAATACGGTAACCGGAACAGAACCTGTCCCATGTACAGCTCATCTCTGGAACTCTCTCTCCCACAAACTATCCGTGATATTGACTCAATACCCATCTTCAAATCTTGCCTCAAAGCACACCTTTTTTAGACTTGCCTATTCTGTGTGACCATTGTTGATGACCTTATACTTATTTTTTAGCGTTTTTGTGGATATTGTTTGACTTGTCTCCTAATATTTTGTTGTTATATTATTGCTGTATCTGTAAGGTGACCCTGAGTGTCCTGAAAGGTGCCCATAAATGAATTTTACTAAGGGGTATCTGAGGTCACCACCGAGCCGTGCCATGTCACTTGCGAAGGCTAACATCAAATGACTTGACAGGAGCTCTCTCCACTCTGCTTTCACTTCAAACATTTCAGCTTCGTATCTATCACAAAGAAGCTGCAGATCAGCGATAGGCTTTCTAAATGCTACTCATGAAGCTTGTCTCTGCAAAAGCAAAATAAAATAGACATCTCAAAATGTCTGCATGTCTTTCTAGAGCCAGCCGAAGTCTTGCTTTTGATTCATTAACACCACTCATCAGCCCGGTTTGGATGCCAGAGCCCAGAAACTTAAGTATTGACTCCACAGAGTGCTGCTTCATCAATACCATCAAAGAATGATGTAAATCCTGAACTCACCAGAGCATCTATGAGCACCTCAGCACCCTCCTCGCTCTCATGGAGTGTGTCGATATCTGTCAGCTCCTGCAGCAGGTCAACGACTGCTATGGCAACATGTGGGTCAGGCTAAGGACAATAAGCATGTCGGAAAAGAGCAATGCATTGATTTAGCACAACAATTGACTTTTTTTTAAAAAAAGGATCAATTAGATGCATCATTCTTCTTCCTTGCCAAATCCTAGTGCATACAATAGTAAAATGTACAGATATATTACATAGTTTTAATGAAAATGCAATGTATATTTTTGTATCATAATTAAACAATAAGGCTGGTGATATTCTATGCTGCTTGTATTGTAAAAAACAAGTCCATGAACAGACAAAAAACAGCAGTGTGTTGTTCAGTCTCTCAAAACGTTCTGACTCTCTGACCCTGTCTGGATGGATGAATAACATTTTTGTTAATTTAAGCATTGCAGTTTTGTATGAAGCTAAGTAGTTCCAACAAAATTACCTGAAAATAAATAACAAAATAAAAGTAAAAACATGAACAAATAAAGTGCAGAAAATCTTAAAATATATGTTATACATGTAATATATGTAGTAAAGTATTTTTCTGTAATTTAATGTTAAATATATAACTATAATGACTATGAATATAGTTTTCTGAACATGTTCGTAATTTTCTAATAATTCTCCCACTTTTTTAGAAACTAATTTTGGTTCATTTTCTTTGCTACCTTTTAGTTATTTCTACAATTTGTGGGACATTTCTTGCCAAGTTCCTCGTTGCCTTTGTCCCCATGTCTTTGAGGGTTAACTAGTTTGTAAAAGGCATCTGAACGCAGCACAAGAAAACTGATGTCGAAACAGGGTTAATAATATTGTATTTTAGTAGTTTACAGTTGTTGAGAGAAGATCTAAAATATCAAGTTATATATCATGTATTATGATATAGCTTAAAAATATTGTGATATTATCTTAAAGCCATATCGCCCAACCCTTGCTGTAGGTTTAGATTTGAAACATAAGAAATTTGGATTTTCACGCAAAGGAACTTGACTCACTTGGCAAAAAAGAAACTAAAAGATGGCTAAACTGAATCTGATCAATTTGTGGCAATTAAAACCTCAAATTCAAATAAAAGACAATTTAATGACTTTTAAGGCCTACTACTTATTCATGCTGACATCCTGCAGTGATGTCATGAAACATACAAGCAGTGTAGTTTTAAGCAACATTGCTGAATAATTAGAAAAAATACAATTATTTGGGAGTTTTTTTTAACTGTCGATTTGGTGCATCTGTATGTGGTATTGACTCGAAATAAACTGCAGTAGCTGTATTTTTGAAACTCTGTAGTACAGAGGAATACTCTATGTCAGGTTTTAGCTGCATGAGCCCTACTGTAGTGATTTTTGGTCTTTCCACCAGACTTATCCTTTAAAAACAACGTTATATTATAAATTCTATATACAGGATGACCAGATTACAATGTACAGACAGTCTGAATCAATTTGAAGTGAAAGGATATCCGTGTTCTCATGACTGAGGAGGCCCAGCAGAGAGTGGACGGCGTTCAGCTCCACCAGCAGGTGGTAGAGGTCTGGCATCGTGGCGATCACGTGCATCTCCTGGATGATGTCGTTTAGATCCAGCTCCGACTCCATGAACCTGGTTTAAGGAGCAGGACATTTTGGTTAGCATGTTAGCGTGCTAAGTTACCATTAATCGAAGTGCAGTAGAGCAGTTTGGTTATCACACTGTAAGTGCTAGACTGCTTTCTTTTTACATTTTGTTTAGCTGATAATAAGACACAGTATAAATTTAACCCTTTTCAAACCTGGATTGACATCAGTTTCCTTGTGCTGTGTTTTCACAAACTATTTAACCATTTAAAAATCGTGAAAACTGCTTTGATTTCTTTCAAAAACATGGGGTAAAAAGGGGAATGCCCAACATTGCAAGAAACGTCCAACAAATTGTGACAAAATTATAAAAGGTTACAAAAAAAGACAAAAAAAATGTTTTAAAAAGGGTGAGGATGATTAGAAAATCATCAAAAAAGTGCAACATGTTCCAAAAACTATATTAATCATATTAAGTGTTATGTATTTAAAATAAATTTGAGATTTTTTAATCAAGTTTTTTTTAATTAATCAAACTTTTTAATAATTAGAAATTAATTATAAGTGAACTTTTTTTTTAAATGAAGTTTTCTATAATTATTTTTTGCTGCTTTTTGGGCCATGCCTCGTTTAGTTGCTCGTTGCTTTCTCCCCTTGTTTTTGAAAGAAATCAAAGCAATTTGCTCAGGTTTCAAAGGGTTAGCACAAAATGTGTTAAAGCGTCTAAGAAAACTGTAATAAGCTTTGGTAAGTCCACATTCATTTGGCTTAAATAACAAAACAGTACGTCAGTTATTTAAATGAGTTTTAATGAAATCCTTATACACGACCAAGACAGCAAAACATTGTGCCGAGTCTGTAATGGGCTTACTTTTCTGGGTTGTCCGGAAACTTAATCCTCAGTTCCTGATTTTTGTACGACCGTTTCTCAAAGGTCAGGATCATTTTCTTCACTGAACTTTCATCCACTGGTTCTGCCTGTTATTCATGCATCGG
>NW_024631652.1:0-3030 GCF_008729295.1 Plectropomus leopardus
CATAGCCAGAAACCAAACACAAACAAGGATTGCTACATCTAAATCCATGTTACAGAAGTGTTTCGACTGTTTGCTTAGTCGTCCCTGACAAGAGTCCCTGTTTCTCTCAGCGACTGTCAGGACTCACATCTACCTCCGTTGATGGAGTCAGCAGCCTGAAGGCATGATAATAACTGAAACGTCTTGTCTGAAAGTCTGCAATATTAATTTCAATATTAATTTCTTCATAAAAACAGCCAAAATGTTACATCATAATGTAAAACCCGGGCAAACTACGGCTGCGACTAATTATTATTTTCATTATCAATTAATTATTTATTTTCTCATATGTTTGGCCCTTAAAATGACAAAGATATGGGTTTTATTATCATAGAAGACAAGGAAAACCAACAAAAAAAAAAAAATCAATCAATCAAAAGCTGGAACCTGTGAATTTTTGACATTGTTGTTGTGTTGATTATCAAAATAGCTGATTAATTTTCTGTTGATCGATTAACTTGTCTCAGCTCAAGTGCAAAATGTAAAAGAATCTGTACTATACAGGAATTGTCGCTTAAAGCTTGAAACACAGCATTCAAAGTTTCCCCTCCTCTTGATGTCATTAAAGCTGCTATTGTAGGAACATTACATTTGTTTTAATGAAAAAGCCTTTTAACAATGTACCAACCTCTCCTGTACACTGTTTTTGGCTGAGGGCTACACAACCATAAACATCCCCAACATAGGAAAAATAAAGAGAAAATAAGAAACTACAGACATAGAGCAGTCTCAGCAGAAAGATCTTTACTCTAATCACCTCCTCTCTTTTAACAGAACACTTCGTAGCTAGCTTGACGTTAACTTATAATTTTCCTCTGGATTTTCACTTTCATACCAAGGAGGAAAAGGGCTGATTGTGAACTGATAGTGTGTGAGTCATGTTGTTGGTGGGTCACAAAGTTGCTGCAGTTGCGCCTACTCAAAAAAAGCACAAACTTTATTTCCTGAATCTTAGTTCAAGGGCTCATGTCAGTTCCATTCATTTCTGCCTGAACAGATTTTTGACAGTTTTAATTTTAATCACATTTTCATCTAATATTCATTGAAATGGTTACAGAAGATATTTGGGTCACCTCCAAATATGTATTTATGTACTTTTTTGTTCTTGTTTTTGATTATTCCACATAATTTGCATGTGTCAAATTCTTTATGAATGGCCTTTTTTTAAAAATGGATTAGAATGGATTAGGTAGCTGCCACCAAAGTTATATAGGAACGGCCCATTATATACTTGTTATTAATTATAAGTAAGTAATTGTTGGAACAGCAAAATTATGATCAAATGAAATGTATTTAAGGCAGCTTGGGATCCAAATATAGATGAAAAACTTCTAAACATGTTTTATTATTTTAGAAGTTTGAATAGTACATCTCTCTGAGTTATTTTCTCATTGAAGGCATTGAAGTTTTGGCGTGTGACAATTACATTGCGAGTTTTCTATTGCATCTAGTTGATTACATTAACCACAGTTGATGCAGTATGAGTTCCTTCAAAAAGGTTTTTTCACAGTCAGAATATCTCAGTGATTTCCCTCCATAAATACAGACAGCATGTTCATCAGTACAAGAACAGAACATCAAGCTGGATTTGAAGTCTGTTTGATTAAATCTTCTCAACACTCGCAGTTAATCAGGCATCACATGCTTGTACTCTTTATTCATGTCAGAGAGAGAAAGGCAGTTAGCGAGCAGATTAAAGAGAAAATGAGAGATAATTGGAGTTTGAACAAAGAGACAGTCCTATCATTCACTGGAGAGCTGAATGAGGAAGGTACAGAACATATCAGGGAGAAAGACTGAATCTGGGGCTTCATTTTCTCTTTGTGCCAGTCATTGACAAAATAGTTTTCCATTTAACGCTCCATCCTTCAGTACAGTCCCACAGAAGCTATTTCCAACCTGATTTCTGGAAACCTTCACCTCAGTCAGGCCACACCGAGGACAATGCAGTTAACCTTGAGGTGTTTTATTAATGTCCCTGCAAATATGATGTCCCAAAAGCAAAATTGGCAACATAATAGAATTTTCAACTCCAAACAGACACCAAAGGTGGAGAGCTATTTACTTTATCTTCCTGAATAAAGTATGTAATAGCATTGAGAGAGTCTCTTTACTAAATGAAATTATAAAATAGTCCCAGAGAATAACAGGCATTAGAAAATGACTGCATTGTTTTACATATATGGTCACTGGCTATTACCTGGGGCTAAATCATATTTAATTACCTGTTGGCTGTGTTTATTGCTTCAGAGAGTTGATTACTAATTTAATCACAAGCCACAGAGTCACCAAGGCACTCTTTTCTTGCACTCCTATCGACCCCCGGGGAAATCAGTGGCATTCGGAATAGTTAATAGTTAGTAGTTAATCCATTTGGCTAATGAAACAACACCTGACCGACTGTTGAGCGTCAACATTCACCACAATCCCGCAGTTTTTTCTTCTGCCATGATAATTACTGAAACAAGGCTGCAAACATCCCACATGCCTCTCAAATCGTCATGGCCTGATGAGCTAAAGCCCCGTGTAAATTCCATTAAAGGGATTTACAGGCAGACGTTGACATTGAAGTTATCAAGCGACGTGTGTTGGGTTGGGTTCATGTGCACAATGCAAGCGTACCTTCAGATTTCGACTTAAACTTGTCGCATGTTTTATAGAAGCTGGTTGGTCAGATTAGAAGACAAACTTGTGGCTTTGCTGTGAACCCTGTAAACGGATTTAAAATCCACTTTGTCGACATGATTCCTCAGGCTTACTTGACAAACATGTCATGGTATTATGGTCGACTTTGTCATGAACCCTTCAGATTTTTCATAGTCTCTTTGTTGATTCAAGCCTGTAGCCTGAACCAATGCCTTAACAATTATTCAGATCCCCTCTCAAGTAAAATTACCAATACATTAAAAGTTCAGTGTGTAGGATTCAGTGAGGTCCAGTTGTGAAGTTGCAGAATTGAAACTTTCTGTGTGAGAACTAGCTTGGCCAGTG
>NW_024631653.1:0-3854 GCF_008729295.1 Plectropomus leopardus
GCATGTGCGTGGCATTCAGGGCACAAGACAAAATAAAGGTGCACTTGCGAAATGGAATGTGGAAAAATATTTTTTTTCTCGAGTAAATTGTTTTTGAAATTGTTGAGAGCCAAAATTGAAATTGAAATTCGATTAACTGCACAGCCCCACATTACATGCGTCAAATAATCAATCCACCTCTACACCTTAATGCGCATGCATGTAGTGTTCCTCTACAGTGTGTCATTACAAAGTTAAACTGCGGATTACAGGCCAAGCATGCATACTACAGCATTTTCAGCTGTTTTTGAAGATTCATGTACACAGGGAAAGACTTCTCCATTTTTAGTAGGGCCGTTCTCATCTAAGCGTGGCCTGAACTCCACTGCAGAAGTCATACGCAATGTGTTTTCAAGAATCTAGCGGTAAATGATAATAAAGTAGTAGCACATAAAGAGGAAATACGAGGCTGAAAAGCTTGACGTTCTGCCCGTGTTTGAGCACGTTATGAATGTTGGCTGTAAATCTCCTCTGAACACATTGCAGCTACAGTGAGTCTAACACTGTGCTGAGTGCCAGCTGCTCGACTCTGACATTTGAATCTGTCAGTTTTAGATGATTGACGGACTCTCTGAGCTCCACTGTAACATCCAGCGCTGACAATCCTGAGCTTCGTCTCTCCTCTCTGTTTAACGACGTTTTCTGTTTCCCATCAGCTCGGATCATCTTTTCCCCTTTTCTCTCAGCTTATCAATAACAACGATCGTCACTTTAAAGACTAATGATTGGGCTATATCTCCTCTTTCCACATTTTCCTTACAGGACGCTGGAAATCTTTTAATGGATCCAAAGGCCGTTATCGATCAGAGAGCCCAATTGCAGAGACGTTTGGGAATCAGTTTAGTTTTCAACAATTGGATTTCTGAGGCCATGGATTTCTTATGGCTGGACGAGCACGTGCGAGTGTGAGAGTGTGTGTTTGCTAATTGAATGAATGAGCTGATCTGTTATAGAAATGAGGTTAAGGCAGACAGGAGGCCTTCTGGTGGGCCAAACCCTGCCGGTCCAGCAGGACAGGAAGCCGGGCGAGCTTTAAAGACAGCACAATGTTCTGTCTGTGGACGTGTGTTGAACAATGGCCTGCAACTGGCCACATAGCTGGATCTTAAACATGGGGTTTGTCTCTTTCTTACTTACTTTCTCTATCTTTCTTTTAATATTCTTTACTCTCTGAAACCTGAGCAAATTAGTTTGATTTCTCTCAAATACATGGGCAGAAGGCACTGAGTAACATAAGAAGGCCCAAAAATGAGGAGAACATTTTAAAAAGTTACAAGAAAGGTACCAAAAATATGCAAAAAAAAGTTAAAAAAAAAAAAAAAAAGAAGATGAAAAAAAGAACAATGACTTCAAAAAGTGCTGGAAATAAATATATTCTCTTATATTTCTGTCTGTACATAATTATAAAATTACTATCATTAAAAATAGTTTCCTGGAAATTTGCCCCTATTTGGGGATCATTTTCTAATAATCTTCCCCTCTTTTTTAAACTAGTTCTAGGTCATTTTCTTGTCACATTTAATTTTTTTTTTTTTTTTTTACAATTTGTGGGACCTTTCTCTCCAAGTTGGTAATGGCTTTTATCCCCATGTTTTAAAAATGTATCATTTTTGCTCAGGTTTCAAAGAGTCCAATAGCTTCTGAAATGCGTCTGAAAGCAGCACAAGAAACCTTATGTCGATCCCGGTTTCAAAGGGTTAACCTTCTCAGGGCAAGCAGTACAATCCCTTCGTGTCCCGAGTGTCTACTTCACAGTTTGCACACCTTCTCATTACCGATCGTGCCCCCCATTAGACTGCCTCCAATGAACCCCTCATCCATTTCTCTCCCCTCCAGAGCCTCTGTGAAGGGCTTGACAGCAGACGCACCGCCGTCCTGCCGCCAGGACGAAATCAGGACGAGCGGCGTGGGCGTGCGACAAGGAGGGAGGTTAATGATCAGCGAGGGGCTGAAAGGAGAGAGAGTGGGCAGAATGTGTGCAGGAACAGAGCGGGGCAAGGAGGAGATTAAATGACGCCCACACGGCTGTCTGGGTGGTGGAGAGACTACAGGAGAGAGAACGAGGTCAAAAGGTCAGAGCTCCAAAGTTTTTCAAATTCATGCAATTGGAGGCTACTTCTGTTATTTTTCTTTTTTTTGCGGAAGTTTGTGTGACTTTGTTAAGGTTTGACCATGTGGTCTGTATCTGGGCATATTACCTGGATAGTCACATGTGATTACAAGTTTTTCATGTATTAAACCTGGTGTCAATAAGATACCTTCTCTCAACCTTGCCTACATTCAGATCAGATGTGAATACGGAAATCAGTTTATGGACTTGTCAATAAACACAATGCTTTCCAGGTCAAGGAAAGTAATTCTGTTGTATTAGTGGTTGTAGTAAAAAACAGCATTCCAAGAAGCATGGCAATAGATGTTAAAAACATAAGCAGCTTTATCTCTATTGCAGCCACCATACTAGCCGTCATTATTTCCAATCCAAGGAGACGTAGTTGTGTTTTGTGAGCGATAATGAAAAGGCAGGCCCCTTGTATGTGGGAGCGGTCATGGGAGCTTTCTGGGAGCTGATAGTCCACGATTTCACGGAGGAATTGTGGATTCAAAACTTTCAAAGAGTTATGTGATGTAATAACAGCTCTTGTAGCTCCTGCTGCATCATGAGGGAGCCACTTCCTACTGACAAGCACATAGCCATAGCATCATGTGACCTAGAAAAGCCAAAAAAATGTATGGCTTTTTCCAATCACCCAAAATACACACATATGAGACTAAAAACTTCTTTGTCATAAGTGGGAGGGTTTGGTTTGGTTTTTTTTTCAAAACTGACATGTTTCCGTTCGGCATATTTCATATTCGCAGTTTCAATGTGTGCAATTTTAGGGTTAATGGAAAACCGCCTACAGTTACATAAAGCTCAAGGTGATGTAATCACAGAGCATGGTTTGTCAGCAGACCAAACACTTAAATGAGTTCAGTTTACTATTGAATAAGACAAAGTAAAGAGGCAAGTCCTCATTAATGAGGAGCTGGAGCCAGGAAATGGACTCAAATGAATCCAAATAATGAATACAAAATCAAATTATGATTTTTATGTCAGTTGACTAAATCAATTATCATTTTAGATCTGGTCTAAGTATAATTTCTTTGCACAGGAAGGGCTCATCTGTAGCTTTCTGTTTAGCAGATTAGATGGGAATTCAGGCGACCTTTACAGCAAATCACCAGAATAAAATATTTGCACCGCGCACTTCTACAAACCATGGATATGTTACTTGTGTATGCGTTTCATATGCATTATATCAGTGTTTCTAAAGTGCCATAGTACATGAGCTGGCTTTGTCAGCAGGAGGTGCAGGGCATGTTGGTGTGACATCTTAGTGAGACAACAGCAAAGCTGCAAAATACTGTTTGAGACCAACAAACAACCAAACCGCTTGTTTCTGAGTCACGTTTCTGTTTTTCCACACGCGGAACTCTCCAAGTGGCTGCTTTTTACACACAAGACATTTTCGAGTGTTCTGCAGGAATCGTGCCACCAAAACTGGGTATTTTCAGCCAGAACATCATCTCTTCCTAACTATAACCAAGTGCTTTTGTGCCAAAACCTAACCACATGTTAGACACGGCATTGCTGAGATGTAAAGAAAAGTAAAATTTGATTTATCTGCGTTTAAAAAAACCATTCAAGTGAATTTTAAGTGTAGATGGCGGTGCGTGCAGACGCAGCGCCCCATCTCTGTCCTTATGTATATAAGCATATGTATGTAGGTATGTATATACATCATGTCTATATTTTCTTCTTTTTATTGTCTGAT
>NW_024631654.1:0-3105 GCF_008729295.1 Plectropomus leopardus
GATAAAAAAGAAAAAATGTGCAAATATGTGTGCAAAACACACCTAAACAGCACCATTAAGAGTTAAACTACTCCAAAAACAAGACATTTCACGCTTATTTCTCACTACGGCAACACCAGCTGCTCAGTTTCAACAATGGATCAAAGTCTGATTATTACTGTAAAATTTAAAATAACAGCCAGATAAGTGTTATAACTGTGTCAACATGTGAAGTTTGCGTTCAAATATTCAGTAAAAACTGAACAAAAAAATATCTCTCATTTCTTTAGTTGGTTCACAACATCAGTAACGCTGTAGAAATATAAATACTCTTATAAAATAAAAACAAAAATCATGTTACGTTACAACGAAATGAAGTATTACACATCTGCTGGCAGTTAGCAAAGTCGCTCTGAGACACTCGTGTTGCTGCAGTTTATTTAGTGGTGTGACGCCATGATTTCAACAAGTCTAAAAATTGCCGTCATCAGCATATTAATTTTCCTTATTATATTAAAAATTATACCGATAACATCGTGAACGATATATAGCACACCCCCACCCAACACTGCAGATATCGTATCGTTGTCCAAAGAATTGATATATTATTGCAATAAATTGTAATAAACTTTGCTAGTCGACTCAGAAAGATCAGAAAATCTCAGCAAATGTTCACTGGATACTCGCGTCCAAACCAACGGCTAATTTTTCAATGTCTGACATGTCGAAACTGTCTCATTCGAGTTGTTTCAAAGCAGAAATTCAGTGACATTTTCCCTTTATGGAGCACTGGTAAATCTACACACATGGGACTTGTGGATTTTCTCCTCTGAAGCTGCTCGACTCGCTCCGGGATTCAGCGTACAAGTTATGTTTTGGGAGCTTGGCGGGATCCCAGGAGCTTTCTGTTTTGATGTTGCCGGATTTGTGAGGCGCTGAAAAGTGGAGCAGTAAAAACTGTATCCAGACGCGCTGGAATATCACAAAAAACACGGCTGATGCCATCAAACCACCATCTCTTCCTCTCACTAGCTTCTTTTCGGGACAGGATGTCGGCTTTAAGATGTGAAGCTGAGGGCAGATTTACCGTATTAAAGCGTTTCTGCTGTTACCCCGAGCTCTCTTACCTGTGCTTTGACTACTGATGGCGGCCGGCTCCGGTGCATCGAGCCAAGAGAGCCATCATTTATGTTAAAAAATGGAGAAAGGCTCCCTGTTAAATCAATACATAAACTACCCGCAGGATCCACAGTGAAGGCAGTGGAAGTGACAGCCGCTTAACAAATGGACGGCGGCCTCCCGGAGCTCGCTGACTCAGCCGTTTCCCCCGCTGGAGGAAACGGCGCTCTGTTATGCCCCCCCCCCCCCCCCCCCCCTCCTCCTATCAGTCAGACAGCTCGCTGTGTCTACCTGGGAACTGCTGATCAGAGGCTCTTAAATATCACCAAAGCAAAGAGTATAATTCATACCAGAGATAAACGCTCACACCGTCGACACGTTTTGCCGCCGCTGGGAGCTCAGCCAATATTTGAATAAACCTTTGCCGCCGGAGTATATCACACTTTTGACCATCGCTGGTTTTCATCACAGCGAGTGTTTTTGCGAGCGTGTCAAATATCAGATATAAAAAGCAGCAGAAAATGATCACACGCTGCAGGTAGCGTCCATCCATCAACGCTGATGAGATCATAAATCCTTCTGCTCCTCGGCCAGACTGATTTCCTCTCGGCTTCACCGAGATGGGCATAAAATGCAGATCAACATCTTCCTCCTCCTCCTCCTCATCTTTCCCCAGGCCACCTGTTCTATCCATCATCTGGACAGCTGTTCCCGTGCACTTTCAATTCCTCTCCCGCGTGCAGCGCTGACCTCTTGACCCCCTCCGCCCATCGACACACGCCCCCAAAATCTCACAAGCAGGGATTTGTGACCAAATCTGCGAGACCAGACTGGAAGAAGGAAACCCGAAAATACAGAGCAGAAGTAGACCCTAAACCAAGAATACCAAACATACAACCCATGGGCCAAATCTGGCCCCTGATAGGGTGCAGGGTGGCCCCCAAACCATTTTCTAATTCACAGTAATCATAAAGTTATTCACACTGGGAATTATTTTGTACTTTTAGTATACATAAGGTGCCAGAGTGCATAACACAGAGTCAAAATAGGGCTCAATTATCAAAAAAGTGCCATTAGAGGATCCCCGCACCCCCAGACAGAAGTCCTAGCTGAGACCCTGATGTCTTACAATCCTAGAAACGTCAGAAAATCTTAGTAACGTCCTAGAATTCTAGAAACATCCGAAAATCTGAGATGAATCCAAAAGTCCTAAAAAACACCCAACAATCCTAGACACATCTGAAAATCCTGTAAACTTTTCAAACCCTTGAAATGTCTCACACTTGCTAAAATCCTACAGAAAAGTCTTAGAGTCACAGAATTATCCTAAAATTCTAGAAATGTCCAAAAGTCCTAGAAACATGCTACAGAGCTAGAAAAGTATTAAAATCCTAAAAATGTCCTAAAATCCTACAAACGTCCTGAAATCACAGAAACTTGTTAAAATCCTAGAAACATCCAAGAAATGTGCTAAAATCCTTGAAGCATCCTTAAGTCTTAGAAATGTCTTAAAAATCTGAGGAACATCCTAAAATCCTATAAAAGTCCTAAAATCTTAGATTCGACTGAAAATTCTAGAAACATGCTCAAAGACTGGAAATGTCCTCAAATCCTAAAACTCATAAGTACAATACGTTTCTAAACCCTTGAAATGTCTGAAAATCGTTCTTACTTGCTAAAATCCTAGAAACATCCCAAAGTCTCAGAAGTGTCCTAAAAATCCTATGAACATCCTAAACACTTAGAAATATCCTAAAATTCTAGAAACTCCCTAAAATTCTAGAAACATGGTACAAATCTAGGAAAGTCCTCAAATCCTAAAAATGTCCTGAAATCACAGAAACTTGATAAAATCCTCGAAACATCCAAGAAATGTGCTAAAATCCTAAAGTCTTAGAAATGTCCTAAAAGTCTGAGAAATGTCCTAAAATTCTGAAAATGTCCTCAAGTCCTACAATTGTCCTTAAATCCTAGAAACATGCTCAAAGACTGGAAATGTCCTCAAAT
>NW_024631655.1:0-5445 GCF_008729295.1 Plectropomus leopardus
TAACAACAATAAAACATTCCCATGTTTTTTTTTCGTATTGAGGACATTCAGGTTAATGCATTTGCCCTGTGTAAGAATTACATTGTACTTGAAAACTGTTATAGCCAATCAGCTTGCTGCACACAAGCACAGCAGTAAAGTGGACCATCACACCAACGTTGTACTCCCCACTTATGAATTAATGAAATGTAAGTTATTAGCTTCTTTAACATCCATTTAAAAGGAGGCGGTAGCCATTTACAATGCAGTATTGATAACACTTCCATGTATGATGTAAAAATGAATCTCTGGCTCTGAGGTTTCAACCTCTGACACTGTTTCAGTACAACTTGCAGCGTGTGTGTTTTATATTAAGAATGCTGGCTCTGTGGTTGCCATGGTGCTGCAGCTTCCTTGTTTAAATTAAACCTCTTAGATTTGCAATTTTAAGATGATTCACTCAATATTGCGTGTAATTATTTTTTGCAAAGCAGCACTGAAAGCAGTATCTAATGATCTAGAGTTTAAGGCCATCGCTCCTCAGATTTCACTGATAGAAACATTAGACACACTTCTACGAGGGAAATAGAGGAAGCGAAACAGAGAGCAAAGGCAGGGGATGGAGCTCTTGCCACCCAAATACAGCCAGGCTGGGTAGGGGTGTAGGCAGAGGCTGGGGTAACAGTGGAAAGATACTGTGGGTAACATTGCATGTCCATATAGTGGGAGGTGGAAACTGGGTGTATGGAATATGAAAAGCCCTAACACTGTTATCGTTGACTGTCTGCGCGTGCAAGATGCGATGTGACAGCTGAGCAGGGCTGTGAGGGCAGAGATGAATTCACAAATGGTAGCCCTAGGGACCAGTGGGTTGGGTTGGAAGGAGGTGGGAAGGGGTGAGAGGGTGACGGTGCATGCTGGGGAGGGAGGGATGGATGTTAGGGAGGGTCGGGGGGTTATCGAGGGCTAGCGAGGGTAAACTATCTGCAGTGCAGCCAGGATTCTCCCTCAGCCTCTCTGCCCTTTGTCATGATGTCCAAATAAAACTGCAGAGCGGAACATCAACAATTTACCACTTATCAGTTCATTTTACATGATGATACACAGCTGACGGGAACACTTTGTAGATATGTGGATAGTTGTTTGAAGACGTCGTGGCAAAGGGTAATATTCAAGGTCAACAGCAAGGTCAATACATTTCATCTCTTCAAGATACTCAAACAATAGCTCCCATTTAAGGAAATATGCAAATTCTCTTTCTTGCTGACAGTTATAAGGAAAGATTGACAGTACTCTTGTGTATAGTAAATATTAAGCTACAGCCAACAGTTATTTAGCCTAGCTTAACATAAAGACTGGAAACAGGATGAAACTTAACAAAAAAACCCCAAAACAACTACCAGCACCTCTAGAGCTAACACATTTTATTTCTTAACAGTGCTTTCCAGGAGTATATGCTATCTTTTTTCCCCACCCACTTTAGATGAAACCATGCCCAATTTGATGTAACTAAAGTGAGCTGCCAGATGTCAAAGTTTAATGATTGGCTGCTGCTGTGGCAGGCAGCACGTCTGGTGCTGGTTCAAACAGACATCTATAGCTGGGTGCCATATGAACAGCTTAATTAAATCAGTTGCTTTAAACACCACCCTTTTCCAGAAAACTCTAGCCCCTCTCATCCCTATCCTTAGAGGCAGGCCGCTGGGTATAGATTCTACTTTACTTATTTTATGCATATACTGTATGTGTAGACCTCCCCTCTGTTTTTTTGTTTTTACTAACAGTTGCTTTCTGAATTTGAGTTGGTACAGCCATTAAAGAGAAGCTTTGCCAAATTTTCAACCAGCCTTGTCATTGCAAGGCGGCGCTCTGGTGGATGAGTGGGGAAGCTGGCGGCGCCGTGGTGGCACAGGAGGTTTACCTGAACACACTGCACACACTGAGATGACTGAGCTCGTTAAACATTAGCAAAGTTTTCCTTTCCTTTTCTATGTCACTATTTTCTAAGCCACTGTAGCTGTCATGCTCTGTGGAGACAGGCCCATCAGTGAATTTAGCTACTCCAATATAACCATATCCCAGGGCCTGGGGTCCGATCCCAGACCATTTCCCATCAGATCAGCAAACTTTCTGGTTTTGTAAACGGGAGAAGTCAGCTGAAGGGCCCTTCTGTAAGAAAGCCCTTTTTTGGCATATATTTCATTTTATCATTCATTTAATTTAATAAGTGCTGTTACGCGTAATGTTGGACAGAGCCAGATTAGCTGTTATCAGACTATTGGGTGTAGCTTTATATTTAGCAGACAAATATGGGAGTGGTATCTTCTCATCCAACTCTAGGAAAAAAGTGAATAAGCATATTTACCAAAAAGTCATACTTCCTTAAGACTAATATATAGGAAGACTGAATATGTGTGCAGAGAATCTGTTTTAAAGCAGCATCACACGCTAATAACAACAGCCAGTACTGTACTGCAACGCAGCCTAATTCATTTGCCCTCCTGTAAAACAGGCATTTAGAAAAGTGTGTCATCCTGATGCACTAAAGGACAACCATTGTGTCTCCTGATTTGTCATCCTGGTGATTCAGACAGGCTGGCAGTTTATCTTCAGGGGATTCCACCAAACACGTGTGTCAAATAGCTTCTCCCATGTGCTTTTCTAACAACAGACCAGTGTACATTAAACAAATTCAGACATATAACAGCCCCTGTTTTCCTTAGCTGTGAATTAAACGTGTTTCTCATGTTCTTTTTGTTGCCACATTCTTCTACATGCAAGTCTTGTCACAGGCCCATTTCTTAACCCTCTATCTGATTCTGCCCCGCATAAGGATCTGACCTTTCCCTCTTTCAGGATTATTTCACCACATGCATGAGCGTAGATGCTAATTCCTGTTGTGATTGGCTTCGAAACCTCTCTGATCAACGTTAAAAACAATGGGCTAATACCAAATTGCAGATGACATTAGGCTTTAATCAATCAATCCATTCCTGCTCTGTACCTCCTTCCATCTCCACCACACACACGCACACACACACACACACGCACACACACACACACACACACTATACCATACCAGAACAACGAAGTGCTCCTCTCAGCACAGGCAAAATTAATCACAAATGCCACCAAGAGTGAGTCTAACAGCAATGAGAGAGAAGAGTGTGTGTCTATGTGAGTGTGTGCGCGTGTGTGTCTACACTGCTGGTGAGAGGGGGGGGGGGGGGGTCTGTTGAGCAAGAAAGAGAAAATCCGAAAAAACCATTTAGCATTTTAAATAGCTGCACCAGCTTCAGCTCAGCCGAGCCCCATTAATTAAAAGGACATGCCCTGTTGAAGCCCAAATGAAATCTCACTCTTATTCACGGTAGAAGACGTCTGTAAGAATGATCTTCCCCCTACCCCATGGTAAAACCACGTAATCTAGGCTACAGACTTTATCATAATTGGATGAGGATGATTTATGACAGGTATAGAGAAATGATGAGGGGGAAACCTAATCCACTATTTTACCTCAGTCCTCCTCCTCCTCACACTCAGTCGGCTCGAGAGGACGTCATATACTCCCATATACACTTTCAGCCTGTAACATTCTGAGGGAGTTCTCAATTATCTTGATTGACATTCTCATCTCAATGGGAGAGTTGGCGTCACTGTTTTGGCATGTCATTTCAGAGGGTTTAATTTGCACTTCTGAGTTGGTGATGAGCTTGCAAGTCAGTTTTGAAGTGGAAATGTGTTGATTGTACTCTCAAAGGGCAATTGCCATATTCTGTGAAAGAGAATTATCACTATTTTTTGGTACATATTTATGCACAATATTTCTACCTCATACATGTGTATTCTCAGGTCTTTAAAGTCACAGAAAGGCCAAAGGTTATCTCTGGTATTCAGGGTTTGCACAGACGGGGGAGAGTCAAATTCAAAAATTTTAAAGTACTATTTCAAGCACTCGTTATTTTTTTTTCAAGGATGAAATTGTTTTCTGCACAACCATCGTCTGAACGGGAATTGTGCGATTCATAAATGGAGCAAACACATGCTACCGGGGCTTAACTTATTAATTATTAACTGGTTAGAAGGTAGATTTATTAGTCATTTTTTAAACAAAATTTAAAAAACATAATTACATTTGTCCTTGATCCTGCTACATTTTTGGTGTTGAAGGATGAGTTGATTTAAAATCACCAGCTACTATAAAGATTCCATCCAGTTGCTCAGGCATGTTGCTGCTGATGGCATCATTCAATTCCTGTAGTGCATTTTTTGAATTTGCATCAGAGTCTTGTGTCCTTATTCCTCCCCTCTGGTCTGACTTGCCGCTTGGCACACGTCGCCAGGGGGGATCCTCTTGTGCTCTGCTCCATTAAGTCCAAACCCCACACAACTTTTCCCCATGTTGATAAGTTGTGCTTAAGCAGAAGGAGCCATGGAGTTGAAAAAATAGAAAAATGTAGCAAAAACAGTAGCAAGGATTTTAGGAGCTACTGGCTGCTGCATCTACATACGCTGCCATCATCATAGCAGTAATTAGGTTATTATTATTATAATATTATGTTTTGCAGGCTAGCAAAACATACTGGTGCGGGCTATTTAATGGCGTTTACTACCCTGTCAGCACAACTACCAGGCCAGAAAAAAGACTGATCACTAACAGGCAATAAAATGAAAAGTTTGTCGTTATAACAAGATTTTTTTTTCATGTTTTTACAAGATATTTTTATGTTATAAAAAGTAACTTTTGTTTTTCTACCAAGTTTTTTTTTTTAATAAGAAGTGTCTTGTTGTATCTTGAAAAACATCCTATCATAAAAAGAGACATTTCATGTTGTTACCTGATACTGATAAGTTTTTTTTTTTTTTTTTCTGGCTTAGTAGTTCTACATTTCCGTAGCACACTGATCCCATACCACTTATACAGCATTAGAAAATAATTGCAAGCACAGCTTAGTGGCTGTGTATCAACTGAATACACTTACCAGTGCCCTTGAACCTCAAAATTTGGAACTTTTGTGCGTGTTTGTGGTTGTGCGTGGGCAAGTATGTGCATATGCATGCGCATCTGCATTTATGTTTTTATTCATGTGTTGGTACTTTGCACTATTTCCTCTGCTGTAGCTTGCTGTGGGATGTTGCTCTTGGCTATCCAACCTGCTCAAATTTCAGGTAGCTGCACTCCTTACCCCAGAGGGGAGTCATTGGGGAGATGTTGTTGTTTGAACAAAACTTTCCACCGTGTCTTTCTGTAAAATGTAAAGGAGGCTGCTACATTGGTGTAGACCATGCATAAGGGAATGGAAGAGAGATAGAGAGAAAGCATAGGGTAGGAAAGCGTTCAAAATATCTCCGCAAAGAGCTTTTAACCTATTCGGCGCTGCAGTAACACAACCAGGAAACTTCATCTTACATTAATGGGAGTGAGTGATGTGGTCTGCTAGAAAACATAATGAATTTATGCCATTT